>NC_057801.1:723765628-723777742 GCF_018294505.1 Triticum aestivum
GCCAGCCCCATAGGTGTTCGTGGATCAGTTTCCCCCGACATCTTTGGCGCGCCAGGTAGGGGGGCATCGAGATTGTGTGAACCTGATCCGGCGTTCACACGAGTTAGATCTTCATTCCCTTCATCAACATGCCACCGAAGAAGAAGACTTCGGCGGCAGCCGCTCCGTCCACGTCACTTCCGCCACCGTTGGAGCAAACGGGTGGTGGAATGGACGCCGGCGGAAGAATGGACGTCGACAAGGAAGCTCATGATGCTGCCAGGTCCAAGAACAAGGCTGCACAAACCTCGGCGACTGTACATGTTCCACGCCACTCTCAGGAGGCGCAAGACCAACAGCGTCATGGCACTTGCAGTGCCATACGCATGATAGGCCAAGACCAAGCTGGTGGATCTCGGGGCGCTCAAGACCAGCATGCACGCCAGCGTGTTGGCACGAGCGGGGCACGGTCGCCTGGACGGGATACTGCTCCTTCTAACATAGTTAGAAGTCCGAGCACGTCCCGCTCCTCGCGCCGTCCGCCACTGCCACCCACCACTCCAGCAGAAGCTTTGGCGTGAGCTCAACTTCTCCTAGATTACCCTTCGACGTCAGACAAGATCGACGAATGGAGGGCCACCATTCAGAGTCTCATCGGCTACGCCAACGGTGACACTCCCCGGCGACGGAGCGCGTCGCCGCCGCGGCAGGGTTGCCGGGCGCGAGCCGGTGGCAACGTAATGGGTGGGGGTGCAACTACCATGCAATCACCACCCCGAAGGCCAAGATCGCCGACTCGCCGGATCCACCTCGACAGCGACTCCACCGCATCTTCGGATCCACAAGCTCGTCGCGATCAGCGCCAAGTTCTTCATGATCGACAACAAGAAGACGCTCGAACTCGCATCGAGATCCAAAGAGAAGCGCGACGTCAATCCAACAAGCGCGTTGGGCCCTCTGTTGACATGCATGCGCCAGGGGAACCAGGTGATCTGCCGTACGCGATAGGTTGCCCTGCGTTCACTCGTGAGCTGCGGCAAGTCCAATGGCTCAGCACGAAGAACTTCAAGCCAGACGTACCGGAGAAGTACGACGGCAAGACGCATCCGTCGGAGTTCCTCGGCATTTACACCATTGTGGTGCAGGCTGTTGGGGGACGGGATGACAAGATCCTTGCCAACTACTTCCCGCTGGTACTCAAGCCCAACGTCAGGTCCTGGCTCATGCACTTGCCGGACAACTCCATATCCTCTTGGGCTGATCTGTGCCATCAGTTTGTCGGCGCCTTCACAGGCGGACACAAGCCTCATGGCCAGGAGAGTGATCTTCATCTGCTCGCCCAGAAGGAAGGAGAGCCCCTGCGCAAGTACATTCAGAGATTCAGCAGTGTGCAGCACAACATCCCAGACGTCCACCCTGCCACGGTGATCAGCGTGTTCCATCAGAACGTGCGAAACCGCAGGATGTGGGAGGAAATGGCGATGTGCAAGATCAGGGACGTCAGTGAGTTATATGCACTGGCCGACAAGTGTGCACGTGTTGAGGAAGGGAGGAGACTCCCCGGAGAGAATGTAGGAGCGGGAGGATCTGACAGTGAAGATGTTGCCCCGGCAAGGAAAAACCGGCGGCGGAACAACAGAAGGAGGAAAGGCAAAGAGGTGCTAGTTGTTGAGCAGTCCGGCAACGGTGGTGGCGCCAAGGAAGCCAAAGCTGGTGACTCCGGCAAGGAGGTTGCCGCGGAGGTGGCGGTCGCCGACAAGCAGGACGGCACCAACAAGCAGTATTGCAAGATCCACCGCACCAAGGGCCATGATCTCCAGAACTGTAAGAAAGTCGAGCAGCTTGTTGAGCAACAGAAAGCTGAATACGAGCGGCGTGACAAGGAGAAGGCCCAGGAAGGTGCTGGGGATCCAGCAAGAAACGTTCCGGCCGAGGAGGACGCCGCGGCAAGGCCAAGCAGTGGCAAGGAGACAGACCTCCTCGCGGCCGCGACAAGGATGAAGATGACGACGACGATGAAGACATGGATGATGAGGAGACTGATGAGCAGGAGTTCCAGAAAGCCACAGAGGTCCTGTGCGTTGACAGTGGTGCTTCTCTGCACACCTCGCACCGCCAGCTCAAGAAGTGGGTGCGGGAAGTTAATGTAGCAGAACCACCCGTCGAGTCACGCAAGCCTCTGAAATGGTCCAGCACGCCTATCATATTTGATATTGAGGACCACCCTGATCGCATAACTGCGGTCGGGTGCTTGCCGATGTTGGTTTCACCAACAATCCGCAACCTCAAGGTCACTAAGATGCTAGTTGACGGCGGGGCCGGCTTGAACCTGATCTCCTCCGCGGTGCTCCAGAAACTCCAAATCCCTGACAGCGAGCTCGAAGAGACCGGTACATTTCAAGGAATCAACCCGGGAAGAAGCAAGCCGAAGGGAAAGATCACGTTGCTGGTAACATTTGGCAGCGAGCTGAACTTCAGGACTGAGAGGGTCACATTTGATGTTGCTGACTTTCCATTACCTTACAATGGAATCCTTGGCCGTCCGGCACTTGCCAAGTTCATGGCAGCCTCTCACTATGCGTACAACATACTGAAAATGCCAGGCCCAATAAGTGTCATCTCTGTCCCTGGCGACAAGAAGGATGCTCTTATCTGTACCGACAAGATCTACCGGGAAGCGGCAGCCGCAGCAGAACGCAAGACACTTGCCGCTGAAGCTCCCGGGGGGGGAAGAAGAAGACCAAGTCCGGCAAGAGTTCTGATGCCCACTCCGGCAAGCGCACCTCTTCGGAGTGCTGCGCTACCGTTGAGGACGCACCATCGAGCTCCACCGGCAAGTGTAAGAAGGCAATGACAGCTCCACCTGAGACCAAGAAGGTGTCCGCCAAGCAGGATGGCGCTGGTGGTACCTTCACCATCAGCGCCACTCTTGACCCCAAATAGGAAAGCGCGCTCGTTGCTTTCCTGCGGGCGAATGTCAACGTGTTTGCGTGGCAACCGTCTGATATCCCCGGTGTTCCCGGGAAAGTAATTGAGCACCACCTTGCCGTCTGTCCTCATGCGCGGCCTGTCAAGCAGAAAGTCAGGAAACAGGCAGTGGAGCGCCAAGAATTCATCGCAGAAGAAATCAAGAAGTTGGAAGCAGCAGGCCTTGTCAGAGGAGTGCTCCATCCCACATGGTTGGCCAATCCTGTTGTCGTGCGCAAGGCTAACGGGAAATGGAGGCTTTGTATTGACTTCACTGATGTTAATAAAGCTTGTCCCAAAGACCCATTTCCCTTGCCGCGCATTAACCAGATTGTTGACTCCACAGCCGGATGTGATTTGCTTTCATTTCTTGATGCATACTCAGGATACCATCAGATCTTCATGGCAGAAGAGGATGAAGAGAAAACCGCATTTATCACCTCGTGTGGCACGTACTGCTTCATACGGATGCCTTTCGGTTTGAAGAATGCTGGTTCAACATTCGCAAGGGTAGTCCACCATGCTTTTGAGCCGCAGATGCACAGAAATGTGGAAGCCTACATGGATGACATAGTGGTCAAAAGCAAGAACAGGGCGACCCTGATTCAAGATTTAGACGAGACATTTGCAAATCTGCGCAGGATCAACCTCAAGCTTAACCCCGAGAAGTGCGTGTTTGGAGTCCCATCCGGCAAGCTTCTCGGGTTCTTCGTGTCTCAGCAGGGAATTGAAGCCAATCCCGACAAGATCAAGGCCATTGAGCAGATCGAAGCACCAAAGCGCGTCAAGGATGTATGAAGGCTTGCCGGTTGCGTGGCTGCTCTCAGTAGGTTTATCTCTAGATCTGCTGAGCGCGCCCTGCCATTTTTCAAAATTTTGAAAAAGGCAGGTCCAATGAAATGGACTCCGGAGGCGGAGGCTGCGCTGCAGGACTTGAAGAGATACCTGTCCTCCACTCCAATACTTGTCGCACCTAAGCCGCAAGAGAAGTTGCTGCTGTATATAGCGGCAACCAATCAAGTGGTTAGTGCTGCGTTAGTGGCGGAGAGGGAGGCAGATGATGAGCCAGCAACCACGGCAGATGCATCCAGCGACAAGCAGGGGGCTTCACCGACAAGCTCTGGTCCCGACAGAGATGGATCTGCGCAGGAGCATAATAAGATGCAGAAGAGAATGGTGCAGCGTCCAGTTTACTTTGTCAGTTCCCTTCTACAGGGGGCTAGATCAAGGTACTCTGGTGTGCAGAAGTTGCTTTTCGGCCTCCTCATGGCCTCGAGAAAGCTGCGTCATTACTTCCAAGCACATGAGATCACAGTCGTCACTCGCTTTCCGCTGAAGAGGATACTGCAAAATCCAGAAGCGACGGGCAGGATTGTCGAGTGGGCGCTGGAACTGTCAAGCTTTGGCCTCAAGTTTGAGAGCACTTCAACTATCCAAAGCAGGGCATTGGCAGAGTTCATAGCAGAATGGACGCCAACACCAGATGAAGAAATTCCAGAGACGAGCATCCCCGTCAAAGAGGCAAGCAAAGAGTGGCTGATGTACTTTGATGGTGCCTTCTCGCTGCAAGGCGCCGGTGCGGGCGTGCTGCTTGTAGCACCCACCGGAGAGCACCTCAAGTACGTAGTCCAGATGCACTTTCCCAAGGAGCAAGCAACCAACAATACTGCAGAGTATGAAGGATTGCTTGCCGGTCTCAGAATTGCAGCAGACCTTGGGATCAAGAAGCTCATTGTCAGGGGTGACTCACAGCTTGTCGTCCGCCAAGTGAACAAGAACTACCAGAGTCCATTGATGGAAGCATATGTTGATGAAGTGAGGAAGCTAGAAGAGCACTTTGACGGCCTACAGATGGAGCATATCCCAAGAGCTCAGAATGACATTGCCGATGGCCTGTCAAAGTGGGCCGCACTAAAGTTACCTGTGGAACCAGGGATTTTTGTGCTCAAGTTGACTCAACCATCCGTAACACCATCAACTGGACAAAGCAAGAAGAGGAAGTTGATTTCTGGTGACTACTTTCCGGCAGAGCTCCCCGAAGCCGCCGCCAAGAAAGTCCCCAAGATCAACACCAAGGTTGCTGAGGGGCAGTCTGCTCTGGCAAGCCTTATGGTTTGTTCCTTGAAGCAGACACTCCCGACAAGTTTTGCTCCGGCAAGCTTGCTGGGGAACATCAAGCTCCGGCAGGGCCGCAAGTCCTTGCCGTGGAAGCGGATGTTCCCGCGGCAGCAGATGTGCCTTTAGTCCTTGTTGTCGAGCCACAAGCTCCAGCATGGGCACAGCAGATTGTCCATTTTCCTTCAGACAGGAGAACTTCCCGAAGAGCAAGAAGAAGCGGAAAAAGTAGCCCGGCAGTCAAGTATGTACCAGTTTGTCGATAGCATACTGTACAGAAGAAGACTCAACGGTGTGAAATTGAAGTGTATTTGCCGGGAAGATGGACAAAAGCTGTTGGCAGAGATACATGGAGGCATATGTGGCCACCACATTGGCGCAAGAGCACTTGCCGGCAAAGCTTTCCGGCAAGGTTTCTTTTGGCCGACAGCCCTCCAGGATGCAACTGCACAAGTAACCAAGTGTGAAGCGTGCCAGTTCCACTCCAAACAGATACACCAGCCAGCTCAAGCTCTCCAGACGATCCCTTTATCCTGGCCATTTTCGGTCTCGGGGCTCGATATCCTAGGCCTTTTCCCCCGAGCTGTCGGGGGCTTTGAGTACTTGTACGTCGCAATCGACAAGTTCACAAAGTGGCCGGAGGTGCAGCCAGTGAGGAAGGTGACAGCACAGTCAGCAGTCAAGTTCTTCAGGTCAATTGTTTGCCGTTTCGGGATCCCTAACAGGATCATCACTGACAACGGCACGCAATTCACGAGCCGCACCTTCATGCAGTACGTCCAAGACCTTGGCGCCAAGGTCTGCTTCACTTCTATTGCTCATCCAAGAAGCAACAGTCAAGCAGAGAGGGCAAATGCTGAAGTGCTGCGCGGGCTCAAGACCAGAACTTTCGACAGGCTGCGCAAGTGCGGAAGAAACTGGATCGAGGAGCTGCCGATGGTTCTTTGGTCGATCAGAACGACGCCAAATCGAGCCACTGGCCAGACGCCTTTCGCTCTAGTCTATGGAGCAGAGGCAGTTCTTCCCACGAAACTCGTATACGGATCGCCTCGAGTGCTCGCTTATGATGAGCTTGAGCAAGAACAGCTGCGACAAGACGATGAGCTGCTCCTTGAGGAAGATCGTCTTCAGGCTGCTGTACGAGCTGCTCGATACCAGCAAGCTTTGCGCCGCTACCATAGCCGCAAAGTTAAAGCCAGAAGCTTCGAGGAAGGCGACCTTGTTCTTCGGCGCGTTCCGTCCGCCAAGAATTCCAACAAGTTGACGCCGAAGTGGGAAGGCCCTTATCGGGTGAAACGAGTCACAAGGCCCGGCGTTGTCCGCCTTGAGACCGAAGATGGCATTCCGGTGAGCAACTCCTGGAACATAGAACATCTTCGTAAGTTTTTCCCGTAGGGCACGGTTGCCGGAACCCGTTCCGGCAACCACCTTTTGTACAAGTCTTGCCGCTGTTGCATGTAATCCTTTGTACAAAGCCGGGCGCAGATCCCGTGCATAAATAGAACCCCATGTGCTCCGCACAACTTGTCCATTTCATGCATTAGTTTCTTTCTTGCATGCGTTATCTGACACTTTGTGCAGCACCTACATCCGGTAAGCAATAACGAGCCGAAGGGCTCCATATCATTATTTTCTCTTCTTTCTTCTTTTTCAACAAAGGAAAAGAAGGTTCCCTCGCACACAAGTTTTCCGGGGGGGAAGGAGAAGATTGTGGTATGGACCAGGCGTCGTTCAAGCAAAGTTTTGCCTTGCCGGGAAGCAAACGACAGAAAAGCTAAGTTGCCAAAGTTTGAGCAATCAATTTTTAAAATTTTTTGAGTTATCTTCCTCGAACGACCCTGCTTTGTATGGAAAACCTGTGCGCGGAGGAACCAACTCGTGGCTAGTTGCGCCCTTACTTTGTTTCGAGTCCGCTCAACAACTTAAGTGTGCTGCATCTAGTCGCGACAAGGTTTCTTGTCGGAAGTAGCGCCACCAGCAAGATGCTGACGTTCCGCACTCAGCGCTCGCGGCTCGGGCGCCTGCGCCGACAAGTTCCCTAGAAGCGTAGGGTAAAAACATACAAAGGAAAGAATCTAGTAGAGGAAATAACATAGCAATTGATAACAGAAATAAAGTTATATTACAAGATAACTTGTCGCAGCTCTAACAGACTGTTTTCATAACATGATTAGCAGCGACAAGGGAAAAGAGAAAACGGGCGGCCTAGTCTACGCGATCGCCCTCAACCCTCTTGATCTTGCTCACCTTGTCCACAATGGGTGCGACAAGGGCCTTGAGCGCATCCAGATCGGCGTCAGGCGGCAAGGACCTGAGGACGTTGGTAAGGTTGAGGCCTGGGTTGCGGAAGGCCACCTTCATCAGCACCTTCTGGAGAGCCCCCGCGCAAATCCTGCGCGACTCGTCGGCCAGCTGCTTTGGGATCCTCTCCCGGAGCCGTTGGAGTGCCGTCGCCACGCCCTTGAAGAACAGGCTGAGCTTGGCGCTGGGTTGGAGATTCTCGTCGGAGGGATATCCAAAGTCCTCCATCCCCAGCTGCGCCAGCTCCTCGTCGATGACTGCGGCAATATTCACCAGACCCTCGGTCTAGTGCTCCACAGTATCTCTGAACGAGTTCTGGGTAACTGCGATGCTCTCCAGCAGCGCCTTGTCAGCTTTGACCTTCTCCGACAAGGTCTTCTCCCGCTCCTTGGCGGCCTCCAGCGTCTGCATCAGCGTGGCCAGCTTCAACTCCAGGACCGCATTGGAATCCTTGGCGGCGCTGAGCTCCTTGCCCCTCTCAGCGAGAAGACCTTGCAGCTCACCGTGGGCGGCAGCATCCTTCTCACGCTCACGCTTGAGCGCGGCAAGCTCCTCGCCGCTCTTCCCGATGTTGGCCTCCAGCTGCGCCACCTTCTCCTCCAGCTCTTTCTTGGCAGCCTCTGCGATTGCGGCAGCGTCCTTTGCCTCCTTGAGCGCCCCGCCAAGTGCTTGCTCGCGCTCGGTGAGCTCCTCCTCGTAGCTGTCGAGGTTGGCCTTCCGCTGCACCAATTCGCCTTCTCGCGCGGACTGCTTCTCGGCGGCTAGCCTTTGTTCCTCCTCAGCTTCGGCCTTCTCGAGAAGGAAGGCCGTGCGCTCCTCGTCGAGTCGCTCCCGCTCCTGTGCCAGGGACCGGAGAGCTTCTTGATTGTGGCCCCAGAGCTCCTCCGCGCGCTTCTCCATGTCAACTCCCGCCTTCGCGACAAGCGCTTCCCGGGAAGCCAGCTTGGCTTGCCGTGCGCGGTAGAGTGACAGCAGCTTCCGCAGCAGCTGCTCCTCCTCAGGCTCGCCACTGCTGCTGCTGGGCGCGTCGACCAACGACAGTCCAGCAGAGGCGAGCACCTCCTCATCAAAAGTTTCCCCCTCGACCGGCGCCCTGGAGCTCGACGCCCAGGGTAGCTTGATGAAGATATCATCACCGGCCTTCAAGTAGGCGCCGGGCTAGGGCTCCTGGGAGCCCGGCTCCGCAGAAGCGGCAGAGGGATCGGCGGTCGGCGCAGCGCCTGGCGCTCCTGCGGCCTCAGGGTCGTCAGTGCGATCGCCCGACCCCTCGCCGGCTTCTGCGGCGGCAGCCTTGGCGGCCTCCTCGCCGGCGGTCTCATCAGCACCGGCCCCTTCCTCGCCGGCGCCCTCTGTCTCCATTGGCTCAGCAGCAGATGGGTCTGAAGAACGAAGAAGGGAGAAAAATCAATCAAAAATCCAAGAGAAGAAAATCAGAAGAAGAAGAACCCAAGGGAAAGTTTTTAGGCAAGTGAATTACCTGTGCCAAGATCAGCAGTTGCGGTCTCGGCCGCCGCAGGATCGACGGTGCTGCCCCTTGCCGGAGAGCGCTCCCTTACCGGGAACTCCTCCCTTAGCGGCGTAGTCGAAGCAGATGGCACTTCGGGACCAGCTTCCAGGCGCTCCTGATATGGCTGCTCTGCTCCTACACAAATCAACAAGCAAGATATCAACAAAGGAAAAAGCACTCATGCGCGCCTGACAGCAGAAAGCTAACTATGAACTTACGCTGGGGGCTGCGCTGGGGGCTGTTTTGAGGAGTGGTTGCCGGGTCCGTCAAGGTGGTCTCGGACCCACCCCCTGCTGACACGGTGGGATCATCTTCGATGACAATCACCGCGGCCTTGGCCCTCTTTGCCGCTCTCTGGGCCAGCGTCCTGAAAAGAAAGGAGTCCAGATTGAAGCAAGTCAGATACAAGATAAAAACAGCAAGATTGAAGAACTACAAGAGCACCAAAGAAACTTACTCTTCTTCCTCCTCGTCGGAGCTGAGCGCGGAAAGATCGAAGTCCGGCTCCCTTCCGGTGCGGCGAGGCGGAGGAGTAGGATCCCTTGCCCGCTTGGCGGGGGCGGTGGCGGTGGCCCGAGAAGATCCCGCTCCAGTTGCCGCTGCTGCGTGGGGCGCTCCCGCGGCAACATTGCTTGCCGCGGTAGAGCGTGTCACACGGCTTGGCGGCTGTTGACCCGGCTGCCGCCCCGCTACGTCCGCGGCCCTGCGAAGACGCCTTCTTGGCGGGGCCGGGGGCTCCACCTGCGGCAAGCCTTCTGAAGGCTCGATCTCTTCCTCGCCGGCCTCGCTCGGCTCAGCTTCAAAACCAGCAGGCTCTTCCTCGCCAGTGAACTCCGCGCGCTCGGCGAGGTTTGCCGCCTCTGCAGCCTCCGCCTCCTCCACAGTGAACCCGAACGCGCCCGCGGCAGCTGCGGCCGCAACCTCTTCCGCCCTAGTGGCGATGCGCTGCAGCTCCTCGTCGGTGGTGTCACGGGTGAGGCTCTTCTGCTCGTCAGCATGGACCGGCACTTCTTCCAAGTTGTCGAAGAACGCTTGCACGGAGTCATCCGCAGGCTCTTGCCAAGTTGGAACGATTCCATGTGAATCGCACAACAGCATCATGGCGCGGATCCGGTCAAGCGAAGAATTGTTGCACAATGGAACGACGCCCCTCGGCAGCGTGAATGGGTGCTGGGGGTCGTGTTTGAACAACTCCAGGAGCATTGCATCCAGCTCCAAGACGGTGAAGTTGTAGTTGAGGCCCGGCCACAGCCTCATGATGTCCGCCGAGTTCTTGAATTCCCAGGCGGGCCTCCCCCTCTCCTGCAGGGGGCGATGCGGCGGCGGAGGAAATCTGTGCCTACAGTGCCTACACTGAGCCCGGCAAGCCTGAGGCAAAGGATCCTAGTAATGGCGATCTTCAGCCTCTCGTCTTCTGGGGCCACGTTACTCCAGTCATTGCCGCGCACTATTGGAGCTTGGCGCACGGCGGTGAAGGGCTGCGGATTCTCCTCGACGATCCAGCACCACTCTGCTCTCCACTCCTCCCACTTGCTGCGGAGCTCACCCTCCAAGTACGCCTCCTTCTTGCCGACTCTCGAGATCCAGGCGATCCCTCCGGCAAGCAGCTCTCCTCTCTCTACCCGAGGTATGAAGAAGTGGCGGAAAAGGGCAACATTGGGGTGGACTCCGACAAAGTTTTCGCACAAATGTGCGAAAACTGCCATGGTCAGAACGGCGTTGGGGGTGAAGTCAAGGAGGCGGAAGCCGTAGGTGTTCATGATATCGCAGAAGAACTCCGAGAAGGGCGGGCAGAGCCCGCAATAGAAGAACAGCGCGAAGAATGGGTACCCGTTTGGAGCCAGTTCCGAAGCAGCGGCCGGGAGTACCCTCGTGCGCGGATGCGCCCGCGTCTCTGTCGCCCAAAAGAGGTAGAAGTACTCCCTCAGCTCCTTCACGCCGAGCTGGGGGGAGAAGATCGCTCGCTCCTTCCGCAGCGCCGCGAGCCGCTGCGCCTCGGCCGACTTCACGCCCTTTCCCTTGTCGGCTTTCGGAGCCATGGCGGAGGTGGTGGGGGAGGTCGACGGCGTTGGTGATGCTGGTGGCAATGGGGGGCGGAGCGCTGCTCTCTCGGCTTCGAGAAGAAGGGGGGAGGGCGGCAGAGGTTCGTGAAGATGGAGTAGTAGCAACCAGCGAGGGGGAACGAACTGCCCCTGTTTCCTCTGCTTATAAAGAGGGACGGGGCGGACATTTCGCCCTTCCGAATAAAGAACCACCCACGATCTCTCCCACGATGCCGCATTCAACATGTGCCGTTAGGGGAGAGTGCGGTGTATATGGAGCGAGATTCGGCGTGGCCCAGTCCACATGTGCCCGTGCCCTGTCTTGGGCCTGGCCCAACAGTGCTCGGCACCGTGTCTGGCCCAGGCCCGGGGGTTCCTGTCGGTGTACTAGAATAGGGGTACCCTAGTACCCCGAACTTGTGCACAGGCAGTTGCAGCACCCCGCGGCAAGGCTTGCCGGGCTAACATCAAGATCCTCCGTGGTTCCCTTGGAGCCATTCAAGAACAAAGTATTTAAGCTCAGGAGACAAGGCCCCGGTAAGAGGAGCTTGCCGGGAAGGCCAACCGAGGCACTCCAAGGAACTTGCCGCGACGCGCCACGCGCTCCGGCAAGGCAACAAGGCCCCGGCAAGAGGAGCTTGCCGGGAAGACCAACCAAGGTACCTCGAGGCCTGGTGAGCGACAAGCCTCCGGACCCGACAAGATAACAGCAGCGGCAAGGCGCTTGCCGCGGCAGGCGGCCACTCTGTGCCCACGCTCCAGCGCATCCACCAACGTGTCGCTCTGGGGGCCTCTCCAGGCGCGCGTGGCGGGAGGCTGTGCAGCCAGCGGTGCGCAGTGGCATGCGAAGCTGACAAGATCGCCATCGTGGCGAACGGTGGCGCCCCTAACGGTCCTTTTCTGCACTGTTTGGGCGACTCAGACGGGCATTTAATGCCCTTGTCCCCTGCCGTCAGGGTTAGGTAGGGTGCACTATACAAGTAACTGTACCAACCACCTCACTTTTTACATTTGTACCCTTCTCTGCGTTGCCACCTATCGGTGACCCCTTTAGCGTATAAAAGGAGGCCCATGCGCAACGTAGAGGAGGTTCGGTTCGACTGGTTCGCGAAGTTCGAATCATTCGTAACCCAGAAAAACACTACGCTCTCTCTCTAGAGCAAGAACACAAGATAATCAAACAAGCAGCAGTAGGAGTGTCAT
>NC_057801.1:723778171-723824114 GCF_018294505.1 Triticum aestivum
TCCCCCGACAGAGTGTCACAGCGCCTACCCCCTTAGGAAAAATCTCGTCCCCGAGATTTCAGCTGGTCCTTAAACAGGTGTGGGTGCTCTGTCCGAAGGAAATCCTCTCTTTCCCAAGTTGCTTCACTCTTGGTGTGATTGCTCCACTAGACCCTGAAAAACTTGATGGTTTTTTGTCGGGTCCTCCTTTCAGATTCCTCTAATATTTTTATTGGATGCTCCCGGTAGGTGAGGTCTGGTTGCACGTCAATGTTTTCATGGGATACTTGCTTCTCTGGATTGCTTACGTACCTTCTCAACTACGAGACGTGGAACACGTCATGGATATCGGATAATTCTTCGGGTAAGTCTAGCTGGTAGGCTACCGTGCCTCTTCGAGCCACTATACAGAATGGTCCGATGAATCTTGGTGCTAGCTTTCCCTTAACCTTAAACCGTTGCAGGCCCCTCATAGGGGACTCGTAGATACACAAACTCTCCGGGTTCGAAACTGATTTCCCGATGCCTTTTATCGTAGTAACTCTTTTGTCGACTTTGAGCGGTCTTGAGTCGATCCCTAATCATCTTAACTTTTTCCTCGGCCTCCTTGAGCATACCTGGGCCGAAGATATGGCTGTCTCCGGTCTCTGACCAATTTAGTGGTGTACGGCATCTTCGTATGTATAGAGCTTCAAATGGTGCCATTTGTAGGCTGGCCTGGTAGCTGTTGTTGTATGCGAACTCTGCGTATGGCAAGCTTTCTTCCCAACTGGTCCCATAGGTGAGGACACATGCTCTCAGCATGTCTTCTAGAATTTGGTTTACGCGTTTAGTCTGTCCATCAGTCTGGGGGTGGTATGCGGTACTGAATGCTAGTTGAGTTCCCAGCGCCTGTTGTAGGTGATCCGAAAACCTAGAGACGAATTGGGTGCCTTTGTCGGATATTATAGTCTTTGGGACTCCATGCAGGCAGACGATACAGGCAAGATAAAGCCGGGCAAGCTTCTGTGTGGTGTGAGTTGACTTCACCGGGATAAAATGTGCTACCTTAGTTAATCTGTCGGTGATGACCCATATGGCATTATTTCCGTGTCGTGACCGAGGTAGCCCAACAATTAAATCCATTCCAATCTCATCCCATTTCCACTTGGGTATCCTGTTTGGCTGTAATAGTCCGACTGGTTTCTGGTGCTCGACCTTGATGCGTTGACAAGAATCACAGCATGCAATGAATGTAGCTATGTCCCTTTTCATACCGTGCCACCAAATTTTTTCCTGAAGGTCCTTGTACATTTTTGTTCCTCCAGGGTGGATTGAATACGGAGTGGTGTGGCTTTCAGCTAGAATCTGTTGTTTGAGGTCCTGGAAATTTGGTACGCAAAGTCTCACTCCATACCACAATATTCCTTGCTCGTCTACGTTGAATTCTGAGGTCCTGCCCAAACTCACTTTCCTTTTTATGCCATCAATGCTGGGGTTTCCATGCTGAGCCTCCTTAATCTTTTCTATCAGGGTAGGCTGTATTTCCAAATTCCACACACTACCTTCGGTGATCATTATTAGGTTGAGTTTGGCAAATTCCTGCTGAAATTCTGGTCTCAAATTTGGTATACTGTCATTGCCCGAGCTGGAGTTCCGACTAAGGGCATCTGCCACTACATTTGCTTTTCCTGGATGGTAGTGGATTCCAACATCGTAATCCTTCACTAATTCCAACCAGCGTCATAGCTGTAGATTAAGTTCCGGCTGTGTGAAAATATACTTGAGGCTCTTATTGTCCGTGTATATTTCACAATGATTTCCAAGTAGAAAATGTCTCCATTCTTTGAGTGCATGGATGACTGCTGCCAACTCCAAGTCATGAGTAGGATAATTTTCCTCATGCTTGCGAAGTTGTCTGGAGACATACGCAACTACCTTGCCTTCTTGCATCAATACGCATCCGGGGCCTTTCCGGGATGCGTCGCAATACACCTCAAAAATTTTGTGTATGTCTGGCACAATTAATACTGCTGCCGATGTTAATTTCCTTTTTAGCTCTTGGAAACTTTTCTCACAAGCTTCCGTCCATTCAAACTTCTTATCTTTCTTGAGTAACTGCGTCATTGGCTTTGCTATGGTGAAGAATCCTTCAATAAATCTCTGGTAGTATCCTGCCATTCCCAAGAAACTTCGCACGTCCGTTACGCTGGCTGGTGGTTTCCAGCCAAGTACGGCCTTGACCTTTTTCGGGTCTACTGCAATACCTTCTTGGGTCAGTACGTGGCCCAGAAAACCCACCTGTCTTAGCCAAAATTCACATTTGCTGAACTTGGCGTACAGTTGATGTTTCCTGAGTTCTCCTAGTACAATTCTGAGATGTTCGGCGTGCTCTTCTGGTGTCTTGGAGTATATCAGAATATCATCGATGAATACCACAACAAACTTGTCCATATATTTCCTAAATACTTTGTTCATGAGGTGAACAAAATATGCGGGGGCGTTTGTTAGTCCAAATGGCATTACTGTGAACTCATACAGCCCGTATCTGGAGGTGAAGGCTGTCTTGGGGATATCTTCTGTTCGCACTTTCAATTGATGGTATCCCGACCTTAAGTCAATTTTTGAGAAGACTTTGGCCTGAGCGAGCTGATCAAATAAATCGTTTATTCGGGGCATTGGGTATTTGTTCTTGATTGTGACCATGTTAAGCACTCGATAGTCTATGCACAATCTCAGTGTCCCATCTTTTTTCTTGGCAAATAAAATTGGTGAACCCCAAGGTGAGGAACTGGCTCGTATGTATCCTTTCTCCAACAATTCCTTTATTTGCTTCTTCAATTCTACCAACTCGGATGGTGCCATTCTGTATGGTTTCTTGTAAATGGGAGCGGTTCCGGGTGCTAGCTCAATGCTGAATTCTATCTCTCGGTCTGGTGGCATGCCTGGTAGTTCTTCGGGAAATACGTCTGGAAATTCACACACTACTAGAACCTTGTTCAACTCAAAAACGTCTACCTTGATTAATCTTGGTTGCCGAGATATTTGTCTTTCTTTGGCTGAAACCTTTACTGTCTTCCCGTGATGGTGGGTGAGGATTACGCTTTGGTTGAAGCAGTCAATAAAACCTTTGTTGGTGGTTAACCAATCCATCCCTAGGATGACATCAAGTCCTTTACTTTCCAATACAATAAGGTTGGCGTAAAACTTCAATCCTTCGAATTCAATAGCCACACCTTGACAGTAACTCTAGGTCACTTGCTTAATCCCAGGGGACTTGATGATCATTGATTTTTCCAAGGGAAGCATCGAAAAATTATTTTGCAAAGCAAAACTCTTCAAAATGAATGAGTGAGAAGCTCCAGAATCAAACAAAACCATGGCAGGTATTGTGTTGACAGGGAACGTACCGAGTACGATATCCGGGGTGTTCTGTGCTTCCTCTTTGGTCACGTGGTTCAGATGACCCTTCATGTGGTTGTTATTGGGGTTGAAGTTGTTTCGCTTGGGCGCTGAATTATTTCCACTATTGTTTGGCTTTGGGGTTGAGTTCCTTGGTTTGGGGCACTGCTTGGCATAGTGCCCTTCTTCTCCACAAGCGTAGCAAGTAACGCCTGGGCGATAAGTGAACTCTTTGTCCCTTGCATTGAAATTCTTGATTGGGCGAGAATTATTCGTTGTGGGTTTGTGTGTCCCACTTTTCTGGAAATCTGTCTTGCTTCGGTGGTTTCGGGTCTGAGTAGTCTGGTCCCTTTTGCGTTTGCGGAAATCCTCCAAACTGCGTCTCTCATTTTCCAAGGTAATGGCCTTATCCACCAGTGTTTTGAAATCTGGGAAGGTGTGTACTACTAGCTGGCATCTGAGTGCGGGTGCCAGGCCTTCCAAGAATTTTTCCATCTTCTTGCTCTCAGTCATACGCTCTTCGTTGGCGTAGCGGGACAACAGAGTAAAGTGGCTATTGTATTCTGACACCGTCATGGTCCTTTGTTTGAGGTCATCAAATTCTCTCTTCTTGATCTTCATAACACTTTTAGGAATGTGTGCCCCATGAAAACTTTCCTTGAATTCCTCCCAGGTTATTTCATTTTCGTTGGGGTGCATGTGTAGGAAATTTTCCCACCATGATGCAGCTGCTCCCGTGAGATAATGCGGTGCATATAGTACTTTCTCACAGTCTGAACACTGTGCAATAACTAATTTTCTCTCCATGTCTCGAAGCCAGTCGTCGGCCTCAAGAGGTTTGTCAGTATGAGAAAATGTTGGGGGATGCGTCTTCTGTAGCTCAGACAACTTGGATTGTTGTTGATACTGTCCAAGGTGATTTCCCATATTGATGACTTGGTTCATCATTTCCTGATGTTGTTGCTGACTCTATTCATAAAGGCGACACACTTGGGTAAATGTTGTTTCACTGTCCTGTTGACTTGACTGTCCCTGAGTGAAATTGTGGTTTGGTGGTGTGCCATAATTTTCCTCGGGCTGATTTGGCATGGAGCGCGTGCAAGGACGAGACATCTTTCACTCTGGGGATATATTTTGTAAAACTCGTAAGAAAAGAAATTGAGTCGCAACAGCCAAAAAATAATAATAATTCACAAATACAGAAATTTTAGAAACTCCAGATTTTTTTTCAAGAAACAATCAATGATTGCGCACGGAGAAGGACTATTACATATCTTACGTGCGAGCAGTAATTATACAATACATCACTCAGGATAGGCGTATATAATCCTGACATGTTATTGAGGCTAGTGCACTTCTCCAGACCCTACATGATGCGCGAACAAGCTACTTCTCACAACCTATGTACATATAAACACATAGTACAAGTCGGTACATCGCATGACGGCTCGCGTACTCAGTCGGAGATGGTGAGGATCTCCCTTGGCCTGCCGAAGGTGAGGTGCAGAGAGGCGGGGGACTCAACTTCCTCCTCGCTAATAGGCTCCAGACGTGAAGCGCTGCGCTGAGCTGGTGGAGCGGGTGCCATAGGCGGAGTAACACGAATAGGAGTGGGCGCAATGATTTGGTTGAACTCCTCGGTGGTAGGTAGGCGACGAGCAGTGGCGAGAATGGTAGGTGAATGGGATGCCGAGGATGAGATGAACGTCAGCGGTGGAGCGGTGTGCAGGAGCTCCCTCCTGTTGGCGGCACAGCCATGGACCGAGTCCATGCGGGTAGCAACAAGATCGTCCACCATGTTGTCGAAGGCTGCCTCCAGAGCTCGGAGGTACTCGACAAGCATCTCAAAGGCCTCGTCACGCTCTCCTCTGGGGCAAGTGAATGAGTAATGACAGGTGTATGGCACGTGGCATGGAAGATAGCGGTAGCGACGAGTCTTCATTGAAGGAAGGACATCCCGGAGACGAGCTATCGCCTCACGGGCAGCCATCTGCATAGCATGCCTCTTCGTAGGCATGGCTCTTCCCAAGAACCGGAAGCGGCGTAACTCAACACGCCCTCCCTTGAATTGCACCACGGCCTGGTGCATGGTCATACTGTCGTTGATCTTGTGTGGGTAGAGTGTGAAGATGGGGCGCACTGATGGCCCCATCGCGACCTGGACGATGAAGGAGAGGAGCTTGACGAACCCCTCAGGCACATTGGCGAACACCTGTGACTCACAGTCGTTGCCAGTCATCTACAAAAGTAGGCGAAAATTCTGAATGGCCAGATCATAAATTTATGCTGACTGTCAGAAAATGACTACATTTGTAAAAATAAGAATAAACTCTACTATGCTAATAACCGATTAGCGATCGCACCTAGTGGCTTCCTACAGTCAGCCTGGCTCTGGTACCAAGTTTGTCACGACCGGTTTTTCAATAAAATTCTTATTGAGAAAATCGATCTCTTGATCCCAGTATAGGAAGAGTTATCCTTACTGGTAGACAAATACTTGAATACAGAAGACCAGTAGCATTAAATATATTACAGGGTTGAGCTGAGGCTGCCCAACAATTTATTACAAACACGCCAATATTGTACATAAGGGCGGTTATGACACTGGGGTGTGGTAACATGCTACTAGCTCGAGATAAAAGTGGTGGTGGATAACTTGACTCCTAAACTGGCAGCTCATCGAGCGTCGAGGTGAGGCTCGATGAATTTATTTCTGGGGTAGCGGAAGCGGATATAATACAGTGACCAAATCCATGGTCGCACGAGACTGACTGGGATTCCTCTAGGCGCCGGACTCGCTATCGAATTCTTCATCCATGAGATCGCCTTCATCAACATCTGGCCAAATCAACAAGCCAGGTGAGTACTTTGAAAGTACTCGCAAGACAGTTCGGACAAAAGATATAACAAATGCATGCATGAATGCGCCATGAGCAAAAATAATGTTGCTCATCCAAATAATAAAAACTGCACAACATGGTAAGTAAAACAAACAACTGAAAACCGATTGGGTGTCTGGAGCGACGCCTCGAAGGGTAAATAAAAAATAATCATGCCGTAGTCGGGCGTCTAAGCGACACCACATAAAGGGCTAATATTGAAAAGTAAGAGACAAGAGTGCCACAGTCGGATGTCTGAGCGACATCTCGGAAAGGGCTTTTATTGAAAATAAATAGCAAGTATGCCACAGTCAGACGTCTGAGCGACATCACAGAAAGGGCTTATATCAAAAGTAAATAACAAGCGTGCCATAGTCGGACGTTTGAGCGACATCACAGAAAGGGCTTATATCAAAAGTAAATGACAAGTGTGCCACAGTCGGACGTCTGAGCGACATCACAGAAAGGGCTTATATCAAAAGTAAATGACAAGTGTGCCACAGTCGGACGTCTGAGCAACATCACAGAAAGGGCTTATATCAAAAGTAAATAACAAGTGTGCCACAGTCAGACGTCTGAGCGACATCACAAAAAGGGCTTATATCAAAAATAAATAACAGGTTAGTCCATCCACAAGAATAAACTGTTAACCGGACTTAACACTCATGTGGTTCACCGGAGTTTATTACAGAGACTGACCTTTGACAAGATAAGATGGTCACAGTACTTGGACATGTACAAGATGATTCAAAGGATTTTTGACTCTGCAGAGTTTGTACTAATTTTCCCACAGCCAACGGATTTCCGTAGTCACAAAGGACTAGTTCCATTTACGGTATTTCAGTAGAAACACATCTGACCAGTACTCACCCATTCCACCTCACGATGCCAGGAATCACCCTTGACATCATCCAAGAAAAACTTTGAGACGGGGAGGTCACAACCTCGAATAGCATGGGATCAAATTTCTATACACGCGCTCTAAGGGGTGCCCCCCTCTCGGTCCCAACCAGAAACACCCATGCCCCCTGACCGGATGACGGGCTTTAATCCAGGGCCATGGAACCCTCATCCCGGCCTCTCTATTTGGTGTGTACCAGGAAAACGGTTTGCTACTTACTAAGCCATATGCCATGCGGAAAACATGTGGTAGTACAGGAAAGGAAATGAATGGGAATGTGACTTGATTCACGTTGACACTGAAGTCAAATAGAATGGCATAAGACTGGCATGCCACAACACTGCCATCTTACCCATTTTCATGCCATCACATGGCCATGCAAACTTATGTCCAACACATCTGGATTTCCCAAACTCACTTGCTTCACCCTTGCATGAAATATAACATTTAACGAAATGCTCATAAACATGCCATGAAACTACTAAAATGCAAACATGCAACAACCACTCATCATATCAAAAGTTCAAACATGTTTGCCTGGTTCTGAGTAGTCGGAGTCTAACTTGGCGAAGTTCGCGGCTCCGTCACCTCCTCCGGTATCTACGGTATAAGAAAAATACGCACTTAACGTAAATACCGTGAGTGCACAGAAAAGTGTTCC
This sequence comes from Triticum aestivum, assembly GCF_018294505.1. Classification (NCBI taxonomy): domain Eukaryota; kingdom Viridiplantae; phylum Streptophyta; class Magnoliopsida; order Poales; family Poaceae; genus Triticum; species Triticum aestivum. The sequence goes on from NC_057801.1 coordinate 723,785,973, forward strand.
AAATACTTTTCAAATAAATATGACAGAAAACTAGACAGAAAAATAAAGATGACAGAAAAAGAATCAATCAAAAATCATTTTCTGTTTAAAAGTTATAAAGGTTTTAGAACCAGGGACTTATGTGTGATGAAACAAAAAGTTTCCAGGGGCCAACTGAAAAAAAACAGAAACGATTCGGGAAAAAGAGAAAACACTGACAAGGGGTCCCACCCGTCAGGTTTAAATTTTCAAAGGGGAAAAACAGGGCTCGACGGCGCCCGAGAGCTGCGGTGGTCGCCGGCGGCGATCCACGGCGAGGCAAGGGGATCGGGTGGTACCTACGTGTTCACCGTGTCCTTCCGCATCGGTGGGTGGTGGTGGCGGTCGCCGGCGAGCACTACGTCGACGGCGGCCCTTGCTCCGGCGGACGGCGGCTCGGGTGGCGTTGGATCTCGTCGGGGAGGGCTACGAAGGTCAAATCGAAGCTTGGGTTAGCTCACTGGGTGCTCGAGGTGGCTACTGACGAGGTTTGGGCGTCGGGGATGGCCTCACCGGAGTGAATCGGGCTGGTGGCCGAGGCGGATCAGGACGGCCGGAGTTTGGGGAGGAGACCTCCTCGAGGTCCTCCTAGTGGCTTGGCGGAGTGTTGGCGAGGTGCAGTGGTGGTGCGTGCTCAAGAGCGAGCTTGGGGCTCCTTTTTATAGGCGATCCGAGGCGGTGGCCGTGAACGGAGTTCTCCGGCGATGGTTACGGCGGCGCAGAGCTTGGTCGGGGCGGTTTAGGGAGTTGGGCGTCAACGTGGAGTTCCACTGGTTTCGTTTTGACGCTAAACTAGCTTGGATTAGGAGTCCCGGGGGGATTCGACGGAACGGGGCGGCGCGGGCCCGTCGGCGGTAGAGGGCGCGCCCTGTGCTTGCCGGGCCACGGCGACGGTGCTGCGGGGGTGCGCTGGCATGCATGATCCACACGGAGGGCTAGGGAGCAAAGGGCGGCGCAGAACGGCATAACGGGCCAGTGCTGGCTCCGTTTGGCCGTCACGGGTGGCCCTGCCACCGCAGAGGCTGCCGGCGTTGAAGATGCTCGCCGCCACCAACGCCTGCGTCCGTCCAAGCGGCCATGCGGTGCTCTGGCCAGGGGGAAGAGGTTGTGAGCAAAGCACCAAGGTGCACGGGTGATCAGTGACCAATCCCTGACGAAAATCGACACTGCAAAATCTGAATTTACTGAACTTACTGAAAATGCACATGAACAGTGTCGGCCAAGTGTTCGACGAAATGATTTTGTCATGTGGGGATTTTATCTGGGGCTGATCTTTGGTGTGGTGGCCTCTCATTGCATCTGGGGGCTGCCTGAATTTTGGTAGAATTTTTGGGGAAGAGGAGATATGAATTTCACCAAATTTGACAAATCTGGTCCAAACTTGCAGAGAGAGAAACTTGAAAATTTTGAAAAGAGGAAGAGTGGATCTTGATGGTTCTAGGTTGTGGGTGCCAAGGACTATCTAGAGGAGTTGGTTTGAGATCAAAACTCAAAGAGAATTAGGCACTTGCTTTGCAAATTACCTAGTCTTAAAATAAATGACAAAATTGTTTTGGGGAGGAAAATAAATGTAATAAAATCCAAAAATGGATTTAACTTGTTGGGACAGAATGTTTGGATTGCCCCAAAGTGGAGGGAGGGGTTTTGGGAGATTTTACCACAAGAGATATGGTAAATCCAAGGATGGTGCTACACAAAAGAGTAGCTCAAAAACTTTTGGGTTCTTTTTTAAAAGAAAGTAAATTTCCAAGAAATGTTTTTGAGAGAGAGATATTTTAGAAAGGATTTAATAAGGCCTTTTTCAAACCAAGCAAGGCTTTTAGCTGAAAACAAAAACAAAAATTTTGGAGTGTCACACATACCACTTGTAGATCGCGTGTGGAAGCGTTCAAGAGAACGGGGTTGAGGTAGTCGTTCTCGCCGTGATCCTATCACCGAGGATCCTAGCGCCGAACGGACGGCACCTCCGCATTCAAGACACGTACGGTCAGCATGACGTCTCCTCCGTCTTGATCCAGCAAGGGGGAAGGAGAGGTTGATGAAGATCCAGCAGCACGACGGCGTGGTGATGGATGCAGCAGGACTCCGGCAGGGCTTCGCCAAGCGACTGCGGGAGGAGGAAGAGGTGTAGCAGGGGGTGGGAGGCGCCAAGACTCAGGGTATGGCTGCCCTCCCTCCCCCCTCCTTTATATAGGCCCCTAGGGGGGGCGCCGGCCCTGGAGATGGGAATCTCCCAAGGGGGCGGCGGCCAGGGGGGTGGAGTGCCCCCCAAGGCAAGTGGTGCGCCCCCCACCCTAGGGTTTCCAACCCTAGGCGCAGGGGGGCCAAGGGGGGTGCACCAGCCCACTAGGGGCTGGTTCCCCTCCCACTTCAGCCCACGGGGACCTCCGGGATAGGTGGCCCCACTCGGTGGACCCCCGGGACCCTTCCGGTGGTCCCGGTACAACACCGGGTGACCCCAAAACTTTCCCGATGTCCGAAACAGCACTTCCTATATATGATTCTTTACCTCCGGACCATTCTAGAACTCCTCGTGACGTCTGGGATCTCATCCGGGACTCCGAATAACATTCGGTTTGCTGCATACTCATATTCATACAACACTAGCGTCACCGAACCTTAAGTGTGTAGACCCTACAGGTTCGGGAGACATGCAGACATGACCGAGACGGCTCTCCGGTCAATAACCAACAGCGGGATCTGGATACCCATGTTGGCTCCCACATACTCCTCGATGATCTCATCAGATGAACCACGATGTCGAGGATTCAAGCAACCCCGTATACTATTCCCTTTGTCAGACGGTATGTTACTTGCCCGAGATTCGATCATCGGTATCCCAATACCTCGTTCAATCTCATTGCCGGCAAGTCACTTTACTCGTACCGTAATGCATGATCCCGTGACCAGACACTTGGTCACTTTGAGCTCATTATGATGATGCACTACCGAGTGGGCCCAGTGATACCTCTCCGTAATACGGAGTGACAAATCCCAGTCTCGATCCGTGTCAACCCAACAGACACTTTCGGAGATACCTGTAGTGCACCTTTATAGTCACCCAGTTACATTGTGACGTTTGGTACACCCAAAGCACTTCTACGGTATCTGGGAGTTACACGATCTCATGGTCTAAGGAAGAGATACTTGACATTGGAAAAGCTCTAGCAAAACGAACTACACGATCTTGTGCTATGCTTAGGATTGGGTCTTGTCCATCACATCATTATCCTAATGATGTGATCCCGTTATCAATGACATCCAATGTCCATAGTCAAGAAACCATGACTATCTGTTGATCAACGAGCTAGTCAACTAGAGGCTCACTAGGGACATGTTGTGGTCTAAGTATTCACAAGTGTATTACGATTTCCGGATAATACAATTATAGCATGAATAAAAGACAACTATCATGAACAAAGAAATATAATAATAATCCTTTTATTATTGCCTCTAGGGCATATTTCCAACAGTCTCCCACTTGCACTAGAGTCAATAATCTAGTTACATTGTGATGAATCGAACACCCATAGAGTTCTGGTGTTGATCATGTTTTGCTCGCGGAAGAGGTTTAGTCAACGGATCTGCGACATTCAGATCCGTATGTACTTTGCAAATTTCTATGTCTCCATCTTGAACATTTTCACGAATGGAGTTGAAGCGACGCTTGATGTGCCTGGTCTTCTTGTGAAACCTGGGCTCCTTGGCAAGTGCAATAGCTCCAGTGTTGTCACAGAAGAGTTTGATCGGCCTCGACGCATTGGGTATGACTCCTAGGTCGATGATGAACTCCTTCACCCAAATTGCTTCATGCACTGCCTCCGAGGCTGCCATGTATTCCGCTTCACATGTAGATCCCGCCATGACGCTCTACTTGCAGCTGCACCAGCTTACTGCCCCACCATTCAACATATACACGTATCCGGTTTGTGACTTAGAGTCATCCAGATCTGTGTCGAAGCTAGCGTCGACGTAACCCTTTACGACGAGCTCTTCGTCACCTCCATTAACGAGAAACATGTCCTTTGTCCTTTTCAGGTACTTTAGAATATTCTTGACCGCTGACCAGTGTTCCTTGCCGGGATTACTTTGGTACCTACCTACCAAACTTACGGCAAGGTTTACATCTGGTCTGGTACACAGCATGGCATACATAATAGATCCTATGGCTGAGGCATAGGGGATGACACTCATCTCTTCTTTATCTTCTGTCGTGGTCGGGCATGGAGCCGAGCTCAATCTCACACCTTGCAATACAGGCAAGAACCCTTTCTTGGACTGATCCATTTTCAACTTCTTCAAAATCTTATCAAGGTATGTGCTTTGTGAAAGACCTATGAGGCGTCTCGATCTATCCCTATAGATCTTGATGCCTAATATGTAAGCAGCTTCTCCAAGGTCCTTCATTGAAAAACACTTATTCAAGTAGGCCTTAATGTTGTCCAAGAATTCTATATCATTTCCCATCAAAAGTATGTCATCTACATATAATATGAGAAATGCTATAGAGATCCCAGTCACTTTCTTGTAAACGCAGGCTTCTCCATAAGTCTGCATAAACCCAAACGCTTTGATCATTTCATCAAAGCGAATGTTCCAACTCCGAGATGCTTGCACGAGCCCATAAATGGATCGCTGGAGCTTGCATACTTTGTTAGCATTCTTAGGATCGACAACACCTTCCGGCTGCATCATATACAGCTCTTCCTTAAGATAGCCGTTAAGGAATGTCGTTTTGACGTCCATCTGCCATATCTCATAATCATAGTATGCGGCAATTGCTAACATGATTCGGACGGACTTCAGCTTCGCTACAGGAGAGAAAGTCTCATCGTAGTCAACCCCTTGAACTTGTCGATAACCCTTAGCAACAAGTCGAGCTTTATAGATGGTGACATTACCATCCGCGTCCGTCTTCTTCTTAAAGATCCATTTGTTTTCTATCGCTCGCCAATCATCGGGCAAGTCAGTCAAAGTCCATACTTTGTTTTCATACATGGATTCTATCTTGGATTGCATGGCTTCTAGCCATTTGTTGGAATCTGGGCCCGCCATCGCTTCTTCATAGTTCGAAGGTTCACCATTGTCTAACAACATGATTTCCAGGACAGGGTTGCCATACCACTCTGGTGTGGAGCGTGTCCTTGTGGACCTACGAAGTTCAGTAGCAACTTGATCCGAAGTACCTTGATCATCATCATTAATTTCCTCTCCAGTCGGTGTAGGCACCACAGGAACATTTTCCAGAGCTGCACTACTTTCCGGTTCATGAGGTAGTACTTCATCGAGTTCTACTTTCCTCCCACTTACTCCTTTTGAGAGAAACTCTTTTTCCAGAAAGGATCCGTTCTTGGCAACAAAGATCTTGCCTTCGGATCTAAGGTAGAAGGTATACCCAATGGTTTCCTTAGGGTATCCTATGAAGACGCATTTTTTTGACTTGGGTTCGAGCTTTTCAGGTTGAAGTTTCTTGACATAAGCATCGGATCCCCAAACTTTTAGAAACGACAGCTTAGGTTTCTTCCCAAACCATATTTCATACGGTGTCATCTCAACAGATTTAGACGGTGCCCTATTTAAAGTGAATGTAGCTGTCTCTAGAGCGTATCCCAAAAATGATAGCGGTAAATCGATAAGAGACATCATAGATCGCACCATATCCAATAGAGTGCAATTATGTCGTTCGGACACACCGTTACGCTGAGGTGTTCCAGGTGACGTGAGTTGTGAAACGATTCCACATTTTCTTAAGTGTGTACCAAATTCGTGACTTAAATATTCTCCTCCACGATCTGAACGTAAGAATTTTATCTTTCGGTCACGTTGATTCTCTACCTCATTCTGAAATTCCTTGAACTTTTCAAAGGTCTCGGACTTGTGTTTCATCAAGTAGACATACCCATATCTACTCAAGTCATCAGTGAGAGTGAGAACATAACGATATCCTCCGCGAGCATCAACGCTCATTGGACCACACACATCAGTATGTATGATTTCCAATAAGTTGGTTGCTCGCTCCATTGTTCCGGAGAACGGAGTCTTGGTCATTTTGCCCATGAGGCATGGTTCGCATGTGTCAAATGATTCATAATCGAGAGACTCTAAAAGTCCATCAGCATGGAGCTTCTTCATGCGCTTGACACCAATGTGACCAAGGCGGCAGTGCCACAAGTATGTGGGACTATTGTTATCAACTTTACATCTCTTGGTATTCACACTATGAATATGTGTAACATTACGTTCGAGATTCATTAAGAACAAACCATTGACCATCGGGGCATGACCATAAAACATATCTCTCATATAAATAGAACAACCATTATTCTCAGATTTAAATGAGTAGCCATCTCGTATTAAACGAGATCCAGATACAATGTTCATGCTCAAACTTGGCACTAAATAACAATTATTGAGGTTCAAAACTAATCCCGTGGGTAAATGTAGAGGTAGCGTGCCGACGGCGATCACATCGACCTTGGAACCATTCCCGACGCGCATCGTCACCTCGTCCTTCGCCAGTCTCCGCTTATTCCGCAGCTCCTGTTGTGAGTTACAAAAATGAGCAATGGCACCGGTATCAAATACCCAGGAGTTACTACGAGTATTGGTAAGGTACACATCAATTACATGTATATCACATATACCTTTAGTGTTGCCGGCCTTCTTGTCCGCTAAGTATTTGGGGCAGTTCCGCTTCCAGTGACCCTTCCCTTTGCAATAAAAGCACTCAGTCTCAGGCTTGGGTCCATTCTTTGACTTCTTCCCGGCAACTGGCTTACTGGGCACGGCAACATCTTTGCCGTCCTTCTTGAAGTTCTTCTTACCCTTTCCCTTCTTGAACTTAGTGGTCTTATTGACCATCAACACTTGATGTTCTTTCTTGATTTCAACCTCTGCTGACTTCAGCATTGAAAATACTTCAGGAATAGTCTTCACCATCCCCTTCATATTGTAGTTCAACACAAAGCTCTTGTAGCTCGGTGGGAGCGACTGAAGGATTCTGTCAATGACTGCCTCGTCCGGGAGGTTGATCTCCAGCTGGGACAGGCGGTTGTGCAACCCAGACATTTTGAGTATGTGCTCACTGACAGAACTGTTTTCCTCCATCTTACAACTATAGAACTTGTCGGAGACTTCATATCTCTCGACCCGGGCATGAGCTTGAAAAACCATTTTCATCTCCTCGAACATCTCATATGCTCCGTGTCGCTCAAAACGCTTTTGGAGCCCCGGTTCTAAGCTTTAAAGCATGCCACACTGAACGAGGGAGTAATCATCAGCACGTGACTGCCAAGCGTTCATAACGTCTTGGTTCTCTGGGATGGGTGCTTCACCTAGCGGTCCTTCTAGGACATATGCTTTCTTGGCTGCTATGAGGATGATCCTCAGGTTCCGGACCCAGTCCGAATAGTTGCTACCATCATCTTTCAGCTTGGTTTTCTCTTGGAACGCGTTGAAGTTCATGTTGACATGAGTGTTGGCCATTTGATCTACAAGACATATTTTGCAAAGATTTTAGACTAACTTCATGATAATTAAGTTCATCTAATCAAATTATTCAATGAACTCCCAATCAGATTGACATCCCTCTAGTCATCTAAGTGTTACATGATCCGAGTCGACTAGGCCGTGTCCGATCATCACGTGAGACGGACTAGTCATCATCGGTGAACATCTCCATGTTGATCGTATCTTCCATACGACTCATGTTTGACCTTTCGGTCTCTTGTGTTCCGAGGCCATGTCTGTACATGCTAGGCTCGTCAAGTTAACCCTAAGTGTTTATGCATGTGTAAAACTGTCTTACACCCGTTGTATGTGAACGTAAGGATCTATCACACCCGATCATCACGTGGTGCTTCGAAACGACGAACTTTAGCAACGGCGCACAGTTAGGGGGAACACTTTCTTGAAATTATTATAAGGGATCATCTTATTTACTACCACCGTTCTAAGTAAACAAGATGCATAAAACATAATAAACATCACATGCAATTATATATAGTTGTGACATGATATGGCCAATATCATATAGCTCCTTCGATCTCCATCTTCGGGGCTTCATGATCATCATCGTCACCGGCATGACACCATGATCTCCATCATCATGATCTCCATCATCGTGCCTCCATGAAGTTGCTCGCCAACTATTACTTCTACTACTATAGCTAACGGTTTAGCAATAAAGTAAAGTAATTACATGGCGTTAAATCATTGACACGCAGGTCATACAATAATTAAGACAACTCCTATGGCTCTTGCGGTTGTCATACTCATCGACATGCAAGTCGTGATTCCTATTACAAGAACATGATCTCATAAATCACAATATATCATTCATCATTCATCACAACTTCTGGCCATATCACATCACATGACAATTGCTGCAAAAACAAGTTAGACGTCCTCTAATTGTTGTTGCATCTTTTACGTGGCTGCAATTGGGTTCTAGAAAGAACGTTTCCTTACCTACGAATAACCACAACGTGATTTTGTCAACTTCTATTTACCCTTCATAAGGACCCTTTTCATCGAATCCGCTCCAACTAAAGTGGGAGAGACAGACACCCGCTGGCCACCTTATGCAACTAGTGCATGTCAGTCGGTGGAACCTGTCTCACGTAAGCGTACGTGTAAGGTCGGTCCGGGCCGCTTCATCCCACAATACCGCTGAAGCAAGAAAATACTAGTAGCGGCAAGCAAGTTGACAAGATCTACACCCACAACAGATTTGTGTTCTACACGTGCAATAGAGAACTACGCATAGACCTAGCTCATGATGCCACTATTGGGGAACGTTGCATAAAATAAAAAAATTCCTACGTTCACCAAGATCAATCTATGAGTTCATCTAGAAACGAGAGAGAGAGAGAGATGCATCTACATACCACTTGTAGATCGCGTGCGGAAGCGTTCAAGAGAACGGGGTTGAGGTAGTCGTTCTCGTCGTGATCCTATCACCGGAGATCCTAGCGCCGAACGGACGGCACCTCTGCATTCAACACACGTACGGTCAGCGTGACGTCTCCTCCGTCTTGATACAGCAAGGGGGAAGGAGAGGTTGATGAAGATCTAGCAGCACGACGGCGTGGTGATGGATGCAGCAGGACTCCGGCAGGGCTTCGCCAAGCGACTGCGGGAGGAGGAAGAGGTGTAGCAGGGGGAGGGAGGCGCCAAGACTCAGGGTGCGGCTGCCCTCCCTCCCCCCTCCTTTATATAGGCCCCCAGGGGGGGCGCCGGCCCTGGAGATGGGAATCTCCCAAGGGGGTGGCGGCCAGGGGGGTGGAGTGCCCCCCAATGCAAGTGGTGCGCCCCCCACCCTAGGGTTTCCAACCCTAGGTGCAGGGGGGCCAAGGGGGGTCGCACCAGCCCACTAGGGGCTGGTTTCCCTCCTAGTTCAGCCCACGGGGCCCTCCGGGATAGGTGGCCCCACCCGGTGGATCCCCGGGACCCTTTCGGTGGTCCCGGTACAATACCGGGTGACCCTGAAACTTTCCCGATGGCCGAAACAGCACTTCCTATATATAATTCTTTACCTCCAGACCATTCCGGAACTCCTCGTGACGTCCGAGATCTCATCCGGGACTCCGAACAACATTCGGTTTGCTGCATACTCATATTCATACCACCCTAGCGTCACCGAACCTTAAGTGTGTAGACCCTACGGGTTCGGGAGACATGCAGACATGACCGAGACGGCTCTCCGGTCAATAACCAACAGCGGGATCTGGATACCCATGTTGTCTCCCACATACTCCTCGATGATCTCATCGGATGAACCACTATGTCGAGGATTCAAGCAACCCCGTATACTATTCCCTTTGTCAGACGGTATGTTACTTGCCCGAGATTCGATCGTCCGTATCCCAATACCTCGTTCAATCTCGTTGCCAGCAAGTCGCTTTACTCGTACCATAATGCATGATCCCGTGACCAGACACTTGGTCACTTTGAGCTCATTATGATGATGCACTACCGAGTGGGCCCAGTGATACCTCTCCGTAATACGGAGTGACAAATCCCAGTCTCGATCCGTGTCAACCCAACAGACACTTTCGGAGATACCTGTGGTGCACCTTTATAGTCACACAGTTACGTTGTGATGTTTGGTACACCCAAAGCACTTCTACGGTATCCGGGAGTTACGCAATCTCATGGTCTAAGGAAGAGATACTTGACATTGGAAAAGCTCTAGCAAAACGAACTACACGATCTTGTGCTATGCTTAGGATTGGGTCTTGTCCATCACATCATTATCCTAATGATGTGATCCCGTGATCAACGACATCCAATGTCCATAGTCAGGAAACCATGACTATCTGTTGATCAACGAGCTAGTCAACTAGAGGCTCACTAGGGACATGTTGTGGTCTAAGTATTCACACGTGTATTACGATTTCCGGATAATACAATTATAGCATGAATAAAAGACAACTATCATGAACAAAGAAATATAATAATAATCCTTTTATTATCGCCTCTAGGGCATATTTCCAACAGATACGTCCATTTTGCATCATGCTTTTATATCAATATTTATTGCATTATAGGATGTCACAATACTTATGCCTTTTCTCTCTTATTTTACAAGGTTTACATGAAGAGGGAGAATGCCGGCAGCTGGAATTCTGGGCTGGAAAATGAGCAAATATTAGAGACCTATTCTGCACAACTCCAAAAGTCTTGAAACTTGATGAAAGTCAGTTTTGGAATATATTGAAAATATTGGGCAAAGAAAGCACCAGAGGGGGGGCACCCAACAGCCACGAGGTGGAGGGCACGCCCTACCCCCTGGGCGCGCCCCCTGCCTCGTGGGCCACTAGGCAGGCCCCTGATGTCCATCTTCTGCTATATGGTGTCTTTTGGCCTGGAAAAAATCATAAGGAAGCTTTTGGGACGAAGCGCCGCCATCTCGAGGCGGAACCTGGGCGGAACCAATCTAGGGCTCTGGCGGAGCTGTTCTGTCGAGGAAACATCCCTCCGGGAGGGGGAAATCATCACCTTCGTCATCACCATCGATCCTCTCATCGAGAGGGGGTCAATCTCCATCAACATCTTCACCAGCACCATCTCCTCTAAAACCCTAGTTCATCTCTTGTATCCAGTCTTTGTCTCAAATCCTCAGATTGGTACCTGTGGGTAACTAGTAGTGTTGATTACTCCTTGTAGTTGATGCTAGTTGGTTTTTTCGGTGGAAGATCATATGTTCAAATACTTTATGCATATTAATACCCCTCTGATTATGAACATGAATATGATTTGTGAGTAGTTACGTTTGTTCCTGAGGACATGGGAGAAGTCTTGTTATAAGTAATCATGTGAATTTTGTATTCGTTCGATATTTTGATGAGATGTATGTTGTCTCTCCTCTAGTGGTGTTATGTGTACGTCCACTACATGAAACTTCACCATGATTTGTGCCTAGGGGAAGGCATTGGGAAGTGATAAGTAGATGATGGGTTGCTAGAGTGACAGAAGCTTAAATCCTAGTTTATGCGTTGCTTCGTAAGGAGATGATTTGGATCCCTATGTTTCATGCGATGGTTAGGTTTACCTTAATTCTTCTTTCATAGTTGCGGATGCTTGCGAGAGGATTTAATCATAAGTGGGATGCTTGTCCAAGGAAGGGCGGTACCCAAGCACCGGTCCACCCACATATCAAATTATCAAAGTAACGAACGTGAATCATATGAGCATGATGAAAACTAGCTTGACAGTAATTCCCATGTGTCCTCAGGAGCGCTTTGCTTTATATATGAGTTTGTCCGGGCTTGTCATTTGCTACAAAAAAGATTGGGCCACCTTGCTGCACCTTAGTTACTCTTGTTACTTGTTACCCGTTACGAATTATCTTATCACAAAAATATATGTTACCAATAATTTCAATGCTTGCAGAGAATACCTGACTGAAAACCGCATGTCATTTCCTTCTGCTCCTTGTTGGGTTCGACACTCTTACTTATCGAAAGGACTACGATAGATCCCCTGTACTTGTGGGTCATCAAATGACAACACGTGTCTATGGTTAGGAAACCTTAACCATCTTTGATCAACGAGCTAGTCTAGTAGAGGCTTACTAGGGACACGGTACTTGTTTATGTATTCACACATGTATTTAAGTTTCGGATCAATAGAATTCTAGCATGAACAATAAACCTTTATCATGAATAAGGAAATATAAAATAACAACTTTATTATTGCCTCTAGGGCATATTTCCTTCATGACGTCCATGGTCGGGGCGCGCTTGTCCTTGGTTGGTGTCGGTGATGGTTGGTTCCGCCGGCTTCCCGACGTTGCTCTGCGACCTGCCACGGCTACAGAACTCTGGCAGCGGCGGCAGAGGGGTGGGATGCGGCAGAGGTGGCGGCCCAGGGTGAAGCTCGTGGTGGGATGCGGCGGGGGCGGCGAATTTGGGGTCAGCGGGGAGCAAGGAGAGCCACTAGATTTTACTTTGTCGCCTAAAGGCGAGTATATTTACTCCACGGATAGGCGGTGGAGTAAAAAATTTACTCCTCTAACTGGTTTAGGAGACCGGCTAGGTGCCAGTTAGAGAAGTAAAACCAAAATTTTACTACTATATAGCCTTTTAGGATATTGGCTAGAGTTGCTCTAAACCGGTCAAGGGTTCGACTAGGTCTGATTTAAAGACGTAAAGAAGGGCCTTTTGAGGAGTTAAGTCCATTTTGTGGGTTGGGCTTGAGATACTCTAACTGCTCGAAATCAATACAATCAAAGCATGATGTAAGGTATTATCTCTTAGAGAGAGTCCGAATTTGGGTAAAATCTTGTGTCTCTATTACCATCACACCCAGGCTACCTTTTTGGAACACCCTACCCGAGATTTGTTGAATTTGACTCCATCAGGTAGCGAGTGCTTGGGGTGGATGTGGCCTCAAGGAGGCCGTGCGGTCCCATTCCAAATGAAACACGGCTCCACGGTGGCCCTCATCATTGACGATGCCGCATCGGTGAAGGCGGCTTGATTAATCAACTCAAGGGGCGACTGCGGAAGCGACCGAATCAAAGAGGGGCGGGGGCTATGGGGGTGCGTGGTGGCCAACGAAAGCATGGAGGACGGTGCTGACATGGATGGGGCCGGGTGGGGGAGAGAGAGGCGGCTGCGCGGGGAGGAGAATATTTTTGCTATGAACTCATGGAGGTAGCAGTGTGGGCACGTCCAGGTTCCCTCCTAGACCTCTTCCTCGCGGGCTTCAAGAACGGCGAGGGCATTGCGCACCTTCTCAACCACACTCTCATGATCGTCGTCGACCCCGTCGCCTTGGCCCTCTGCGAGGTTGTGCACCCACACTGCTACCTCCATGAGGTCACTTCCACCAACGTCAGCTCCACTAGCCGTTTCATGACCAAGAGCTACCTTGAACTCATCTGGGCCAGACGAGACACACTAGAGAAACACCTTTCTCACGCCATTGAGTTCCTGAGCTCTGAGCTACTCCTACATTCTTCCTCATCTCGGCTTGCGGCGTGCATGGCAGGTCGGGACAGTAGGCCTTCGTAACTCCACCTCTTTGAGTCATGTACGTGAGAAGGGTGATAAGGTTTTTGGTGAGCACTCTGTGCGACTACTGACCTGTTCATCACGGACATCCCGGATGCTGTCGACCACTTCCCCAACGATGACTTCTACACCAACGTCGACGACCTCTTTGGAGATATGGGTGACAACGACAACGCCAACACTACTGCCACTGCCACAACTCAGTACGTGTTCATGTTCTTTCTGTTCGAGATCCTACCACAGTTTCTCCTACTACTATCTGTTCTAGACATTTTCTGTTCTAGTTCACATATGCAGATGCTATTTGCCTTCTCTCTATTAGATTGCATGACTTGCTTCATCTCTGCTATAATAGTCATGTTTTATCTAGTATTTATGTGGATTAAATCATATGGTAAATTGCTCATGTTTCCAACAATCCAAAAATCTTATTATAGGCAATTTACCCAGAGTGGTTTTGCTGCTTCCATGAGGCCTGCTATGTTTGAGGGTGTGCAGACATAAAATGTCCTCTGTAATCCTTGATAACTGCCCAACCAATCCTCTTCCTGTGTCATACCCCACACCAACGTTTACTGACAAAAAACCTTCAGGAGTTTTCTCCTATTTACTTTTGCTGCCTTCCTCGGCGCGGGGGACCACCCTAACATGAGGCTCGACACAGTCTGGCGCCGACTACTGAGGGGGAAATTTAGCTTCGCCCGGTTGCTGTAGTAGTGGACCGTCGTCACGTTGTACGTTAGGGGCACCTGCTCCGCCATCTTGAATGTGTTGATCAACCACTTCTCCCATGTGTCCATATTTTGGATCTTTGCCGCCCAAGTATCCCACGGTTGTTGCCACATGTGGCGGTACTTCGGTGGTGACTGGGGCTGTGGTTGAGACATGGACCTTGGTGGTGAGTGCTCGGGGTGGATGCAGTGTTGAGGAGGTTGTGCGGTCCTGTTTTGGGCGGAACACACACTCCGCTCTGCGGTAGCCCTCCTCGTCGACGATCTTGCGACGGCGGAAGCAGCTTAATTCATCGATTCAGGCGGGAGTAGCATCGACCGAATCAAAGAGGGGTGGGGAGAGGGTGGTGTTGAAAGGGGGGTGCATGGTGGCCAGCGGAGGCAAGGAGGCCGACGCTGACGTGGATGGGGCCAACGGGGGAGAGAGGTGGTCGTGCATAGATGAGAATATTTTCGCTATGAACTCCCTTTGGGCGCTCAAATTTGAAAGGCGGCCTACACAACTCCTATTTTTTGAGCAGCTAAAACGGTCGAGGGTTCGACTAAAAATGATTTATAAAAGTCCTAAAGAAGAACCTTTTGAGGAGTTATTAAGCCCCTTCGAGGGTTCGGCTTGAGATGCTCTCAGAGCATCTCCGGCCGCGTCCCCAACACGGCGCCCCCAGGCGATTTTTTCGCGCCGGCGCCGAAAAAATGGCCCAGTCGCACCCCCAAGAGCCCGTTTTTCGCTGGTTTGGGCCGAAGTTAGTGCTGGCGGACCCAGGTTGAACCCGGCGTGCTGGGAGCGCCCGGGGGCGCCGGGGCGAGCGGTTCTGGCGCGAAAGAGCCGCGGGCCCGCCAAGTCAGCGAGACGCCGCTTCGTCGCCCTCATCGCCTCGGTTCCCGCGGGAACCAATGCCAAGGCTGCCACGCCGGTCAGCCTCCATTGATGCCTCACGGGCGACGTAGTGAAGATGCCGCCGACGCGTGCCCCGCCCGCTCCCGCCACGCGTCGTCCCGCATGCCGCCTCCCCGCCGCCCTACTTCGGCTATAAAAGGCACCCACTCCCCACCAGTGAGCGCCACAACCTCCACCTCTCCCTCTTGCAAAAGCCACCTCCCCGCCGATGAGCAAAGAAAACATGGCCGAGAGGTTCCCAGGCGATGGCGCAGCGGCGAACGGCTTCGGCCGCCGACACCTCCAAGAGCCAGAGGCGCGCCTCCTCTAAGATGGCCGAGTACCCGGTGCCCCCTGACATGCACGTGCCGGGGGCGTGGAGGCTGAGCGCCGGCAGCGTCCCGGTGCCGCCGGTTCCCGAAGGCGCGGCACGGCGGGCGGAGATCGCCCGCATCCGCTCCTCCCTAACGGAGGAGCCGCGGAACCAGTCGAGGTACGCGCCCGACAGCGGAACGTTGTGGACGATGTACTTCTAGTGCCGCCGCGAGGAGCAGATCGCCTCTGTCAATGGCGTCATTCCCCATGGCCGCCTCAACACCGAAGGACGGCGCGAGTGGTGGGGCGTCCCCGGCCGCACCCTCGAGGCCGTCCTCGACCACATCGAGACCGGCAACTTGCCGCGGTTGGAGTACCCGACGCGCTCGTCCTTCTCTCACCGCCGCGGCAGTTCCTGGATACCTGATGACCCACGAGTGTAGGGGATCTATCGTAGTCCTTTCGATAAGTAAGAGTTTCGAAACCAACGAGGAGCAGAAGGAAATGATAAGCGGTTTCCAGTAAGGTTTTCTCTGCAAGCACTGAAATTATAGGTGATAGATAGTTTTGTGATAAGATCAATTGTAACGAGTAACAAGCAATGAAAGTAAATAAAGTGTAGCAAGGTGGCCCAATCCTTTATGTAGCAAAGGATAAGCCTGGACAATTTCTTATAATGAGAAAGGAGCTCCCGAGGACACATGGGAATTATCGTCAAGCTAGTTTTCATCACGCTCATATGATTCGCGTTCGATACTTTGATAATTTGATATGTGGGTGGACCGGTGCTTGGGTACTGCCCTTACTTGGACAAGCATCCCACTTATGATTAACCCCTATTGCAAGCGTCTGTAACTACAAAAGAAGTATTAAGGTAAACCTAACCACAGCATTAAACAAATGGATCCAAATCAGCCCCTAACGAAGCAACGCATAAACTAGGGTTTAAGCTTCTGTCACTCTAGCAACCCATCGTCTACTTATTACTTCCCAATGCCTTCCTCTAGGCCCAAATAATGGTGAAGTGTCATGTAGTCGACGTTCACATAACACCACTAGAGGAAAAGACAACATACATCTCATCAAAATATCGAACGAATACCAAAATCACATGACTACTAATAGCAAGACTTCACCCATGTCCTCAGGAACAAACGTAACTACTCACAAAGCATATTCATGTTCATAATTAGAGGAGTAATAATATGCATAAAGGATCTGAAAACATATGATCTTCCACCAAGTAAACCAATTAGCATCAACTACAAGGAGTAATCAACACTACTAGCAACCCACAGGTACCAATTTGTGGTTTTGATACAAGATTGGATACAAGAGATGAACTAGGGTTTTGAGAGGATATGGTGCTAGTGAAGATGTTGATGGAGATTGACCCCCTCCCGATGAGAGGATCATTGGTGATGACGATGGTGATGATTTCCCCCTCCTAGAGGGAAGTATCCCCGGCAGAACAGCTCCGCCAAAGCTCTTGGTTCCGCCAAGGTTCCGCCTCGTGGCGGCGGAGTTTCGTCCCGTAAGCTTTACCACAATTTTTTTCAGTGTAAAAGCCCTCATATAGCAGAAGATGGACACCGGGGGGCCACCAGGGGGCCCAGGAGATAGGGGCGCGCCCAGTAGGGGTGGGCACGCCCCCCACCCTCCTGGCCAGGGTGTGGGCCCCCTGATGTATTTCTTTCGCTCAATAATTCTTATTAATTCCAAAAACATGTTTCGTGGAGTTTCAGGATTTTTGGAGCACTGCAGAATAGGTTTCCAATGTTTGCTCCTTTTCCAGCCAGAATTCCAGCTGCCCGCATTCCCCCTCTTCATGGTAAACCTTGTAAAATAAGAGAGAATAGCCATAAGTATTGAGATATAATGTGTAATAACATCCCATAATGCAATAAATATTGATATAAAAGCATGATGCAAAATGGACGTATCAACTCCCCCAAGCTTAGACCTCGCTTGTCCTCAAGCGGAAGCCGATATCGAAAAATATGTCCACATGTTTAGAGATATAGGTGTCGATAAAAAAATAAAATACGGACATGAGGGCATCATGATCATTCTTGTAACAGCAACATATATAAATTTTATCATATGATATCTTATAACCAAGTAACAATCAATTCACAATGTCAAGTATGGTTCAAAAACTTCATTGAGAACTAACAAACTATAATCTCAGTCATTGAAGCAATTGCAATTTATCATAACATCAGAAAGAGTCAACAATAGAGCCTTTCAGCAAATCCACATACTCAACTATCATATAGTCTTCTACAATTGCTAACACTCACGCAATACTTGTGGTTATGGAGTTTCAGCCGGACACGAGAAAGATAGGGGCTTATGTGTTGCCTCCCAACGTATTCACCTTTAGGTGGTGTCAACAATAATAATCCATGCTAACTTACATCCAATTGGATATATACATCATGATCTTTCAAACACGAGGAGCTTGCCAAAGGATAAAATGAAAAAGGGAAAGGTGAGGATCACCTCGACTCAAGCATAAAGTAAAAACATAAAGTAAAAGATAGGCCCTTCGCAGAGGGAAGCAGAGGTTGTCATGTGCATTTAGGGTTGGATGCACAAAATCTTAATGCAAAAGAACGTCACTTTATATTGCCCCTTGTATGTAGACCTTTATTATGCAGTCCGTCGCTTTTATTGCTTCCACAACAAGATCGTATAAAGCTTATTTTCTCTTCACTAATAGATCATACATATTTAGAAAGAAATTTTTATTGCTTGCACCGATGACAACTTACTTGAAGGATCTTACTCAATCCATAGGTAGGTATGGTGGACTCTCATGGCAAAAACTAGGTTTAAGGATATTTGGAAGCACAAGTAGTATCTCTACCTGGTGCAAGGAGTTTTGGCTAGCATGAGGGGGAAAGGCAAGCTCAACATGTTTGGAAGGTCAATGACAATATACTTTAACTGAGATGTGAGAAAACATAAGCAATTACGTTGTCTTCCTTGTCCAACGTCAACTCTTTTAGCATGTCATACTTAATGGGTGCTCCCAGTCATAAAAGATGTCCAAGATAATATATTTGTATGTGAACCTCTCTTTCCTTATCACTTCCTATTAATTGCAACGATGACCAAAACTACGTTTATCAACTCTCAACAACTTTTATGCCCCATACTTTCTATGTGTGAAGTCATTACTAACCATAAGATCAATATGAACTCTTTTATTCTTCCTACTTTCTCAAGATCATAGCAAGATAGCAAAGCCCTTGACTCAACACTAATCTTTATTATAGATAGCTCACGGACTCGATTACATAAAGAGATCACAAAGCAAAACTCAAAACTAATTGATACTAAAACTTCAATCTACT
The DNA here is from genome assembly GCF_018294505.1 of Triticum aestivum. NCBI lineage: Eukaryota > Viridiplantae > Streptophyta > Magnoliopsida > Poales > Poaceae > Triticum > Triticum aestivum. The sequence goes on from NC_057801.1 coordinate 723,804,796, forward strand.
AGATCAAGATACTACTAAAGGGATCGAACTAAATAAAATGGTAAAGATAAGAGTGTGTGGTGATACGATACCGGGGCACCTCCCCCAAGCTTGGTAGTTGCCAAGGGGAGTGCCCATACCAATGTGATTATGTCCTCGGAGGTGATGGAGGTGGTGATGATGATGGTGGATAATCGCACATCGAGCATAAAAGCTCCTCCAACTTGCGGATAATGCCCTTGAGTCCGACGATATGATCCTTCAACAAAATATTCTCCTGCGTGAGATACTTGTTCTGTATGCAAGCTAACTCAATCATCTTGAAAGCTTCAATCTCTGTTGGAGTAAAGAGGTTAGGTAAAGGTTGAGGTATGTCTTCTTCTTTCACCGCCGGAGCTTGGACCTCCATGGCCTTCTTGATCCCTTCATCCTTGTTGATCTCCTCCGGTTCTTCTCTTTTCAGCTCTATCTTCAATAGCCAAGCATCCTTGTCTTCGTTGTTGGAGGAGGGTGACGTCATAGTGCTCTAGATCTGCAACAGGAACAGCTCGAAACGAAAACAGAGGATATTTGCGTGATACGATGGTCAAAACCTTTGGGAGTATATATAATGAATTTTTACCGACCAAGATACGTAACGTGCAAGAAAACGGAGTCCGGGAGGCACACGAGGTGCCCACGAGACAGGGGGCGCGCCCAGTAAGGGTGGGCGCGCCCTCCACTCTCGTGGGGGCCTCGTGTCCCTCTCGGACTACTTCTTTCTTCCTAAAATTCTTAAATATTCAAAACTGATAAAAATTGCCATTGGAGTTGTTTTGGAGTCGGTTTACTTACCGTCCACATACCTATTCCTTTTCGGAGTCTGGAACGTTCTGAAAAGTGTCCCTTATGTATTCCTCCTGGGTTACGGTTTCAATAATATTAGTTTCAACATTGATAGGATTACCTGAAATATAATGTTTAATTCTTTGACCGTTCACCACCCTCGGACTTGTGCCTTCGAAGTTGTTGATTTTTATGGCACCAGAACGATAGACCTCCTCGATAACGTAGGGACCTTTCCATTTACAGAGAAATTTTCCGTAAAAATTCTTAAACGAAAGTTTAATAATAACACATAATCTCCTATGTTAAACTCACAGGCTTGAATAATAACATAGGTTTCCAATGTTTGCTCCTTTTCCAGCCAGAATTTTAGCTGCCGGCATTCCTCCTCTTCATGGTAAACCTTATAAAATAAGAGAGAATAGCCATAAGTATTGAGATATAATGTGTAATAACAGCCATAATGCAATAAATATTGATATAAAAGCATGATGCAAAAATGGACGTATCAATGTTGCGGCAAATGGAGCCGGGGTCGTCCAAGTCATCAGGCTCCGGCTCGCCGGCCCTCAGGCCCGAGCAGGAGGGGACACCGCTCGGGCGTCGCACTCGCAGCGGCGCCCTCATCATCAACGAGGGCGCCCAGCCCTCACTGCCTGCCCCCGCACCGGCGAGGCGCTCCCTATGCCTGGTCCGGCCGAAGCCCGAGCCGGGGTTGCTCCCCGTGAAGCCGGAGCACGTCGACATGGTGGCCCGCGACGACGAGTCTGCCCTCAAATGGGCGAAGGAGGACTACGTCCGCGAGCAGGTGCGCCGCCAGCGCCGGGCGTACCTGGAGCACCAGGCCCATCGCCGCGCCGAGGAGGGCGGCGTTATCGTCATCGACAGTGATGAGGAGGGCGAGGCCGGGCCATCAAGTGCCCCCCCCCCACACACACGTGTCGGCGACCCCGGACAGGGCTGCAGCAGGGATGTCGCAGGCGAGGCGCGCGACGACGACGACGGCGACGGCGGCGACTACACCCGCTTCTACAGGCTTCTCGGCATGTAGACGACGGCGGCTGCTAGGCTTTTTAGTTTGTTTTTTAAGTTAGGTGTAGTTCTTGCATGTTTTTATATTTTTATACAAATTTCAATGAAGTATGGCCGAGTTCCTGCAAAAATCCCCGAGTTTGCAAAATTTTGAAACGAACTTTGCCGAACCCGCGGCGACCGTGGGACGATGATTGGGAGCGAACCGAACCCCATGGGTCAATCTTGCGCCGGTTCGCCCCCAGACCGCTCTTTTTCGGCGTCTTGGGGGGGGGGGCGAACGGCTGGAGATGCTCTAACTGCTCGACAGCAACAAAAATTACGGTGTACCACCATACAATCCACCGGAGCATAGCATGTGTATTCTTCTGTCTGTAAAAAGCATAGCATGTGTGTACATTTTTCTCAAGGTATATGTCATGTGTGTACTAAATAATTTCTGAAATATGAACAGAATGGCGAAACACATCAACGACAGGCCGGAAGCTCGCAATCTTCCATGCACCATCGGTCTCTCTCAATGAGCATTCCCGCATCGATCGGTCCTCGTCGATCCCATCAATCAATGGATCGATCAATCAATGTATGCACTTGCCTCCCTCGAACCTCCACCCGATCTTGCCGGCCCGGCGCTCCCACTCCGGGCGCGACACGTAGCGCCTCCAGTCCTCCACGACGCGCCGGAGGTCGTGCAGCTTGTTCTCCAGGCCGATGCAGCAGGTCATGTGCACGGTGGCGATGCGGTTCAGGTCGCGCCCGAGCTGGCAGAAGCCGCTGACGTGCTTGCTGTCGACGAACCTGATCCGGACGCCGATGGGCGGCGCCGCCAGCTCCCGCTTGATCTCGTTGAAGACGAACTGGTCGTGGTTCTCCGGGAAGCGCGCCCTGGCGGCGTGCCAGTACGCCATGGCGCGCGCGTTGCGGGCCGTGGCCTTGAAGTAGATGAAACCCGTGTTTGGGTAGTTGCCCAGGTCGTCCGGGTCGCCGAAGTAGAAGTCGCTCGACGTCGTGATGTCCGCCGCCGCCGTGATGTGCACCCGCGGGTCCCGGAACCACGCCACGTCCACGTCCTGCACCCACGCACGTCGTCAACGCCTCGGTCGAGAGTTGTCGGCACGATTATTATTTCTAACGGAGATCGAGAGAGCACGTCGATCGATGTCCCGAAAGAAACAAATGAAAACAAAAAAACAACAATGGCAATGGCGACGACGTGCCGTGAAGAGGAGGTTGTAGCCGAGGAGGAGGACGCGGTGCTGGAGCCGGAGCTTGCTCCAGACGAGGTCGAGGTAGTCCTTGGTCATGTAGGTCTTGGCGCCGGAGAGGTCGAGGCCGTGGACGTCCGGGAGCAGCAGGTGGCAGTGCGGGTGCACGGCGCGGCACCGGCGGAGCGCGCCCTCGTCCATGGCCACCACCACGATGTGCTTCACCAGGTGCGAGATGTTGAGCCCCACGCGGAAGCTCTCGAGGAAGGAGTCCAGCAGCGACCCCTCCGCCGCCCACGCCTCGTTCACCGACGTCATGATCACCGTCCGGTCCTCCATGGCCGCCCGCCGCAGCATCCGCGCGAACGCGTCGTCGCCGCCTGTCTGCGCAAAGGAAACCGTTAAGCAGATTAGATAGCAAATGGCCGAAGAGCAAATACGAGTAGATCGTACCGCATTGGTAGCGGTAGGAGAAGAAGCCTTCGTCGCCGGTGCAGAAGCCGGCCGAGCCACCGCCTGGCTTCCCTGAGGAGTGAACTCCGTCGTCGTCGTGGGCCACGCGGGGCCTGCGGTGGCGGTGTAGAAGAAGACGAGCAGCGCAGTCGCTGAGGCCGCCCCTGAGAGGAAGATGGCCGCCGGCGAGGGCTGGGTGGTCTTGGAGATCGCCATGCCGGAGCAGCTGGATCAACGCGGAGGCATGCAGGGGAAAGGAGCAAGGGCTCGATCGGGGCAGCTTCCTATAGGCTATAGCTCTACCAGCAGCAAGCCTGACTTTCCTCGGACGCTGATAGGCCGTGCCAGTTCGTGACCTCTCCACTCTCACTGTACTACTACTACCATTTCTTGGCCCATTATTTATTGGACTATCATTCTACTAATATGCATGTTATGCATCACGGGTGGCTGGTTGACGGGGTGGTTAACTAACGCGCCATGGACTAATCAAACGCGAGGTCGTAGCCAGGTTCGATGCCATCCACATGGTTGCCCGTAATCAAACCGACAGATGAAACCAGCAGGGCGCATGGTCATGGGCAAGTCTCAGAACTTCCGCAGCCGAGCTTAATTACGAACGCGACAGATGACTGCACACAGCGATTTTTATTACGAGTTCGCCATGCCTCCATCGCTGCCACAGTGCACACGGCCAGAGGTGGAGGAGAAGCTTCCGCAAGCAAACGAGCAGCCGGTCGACACCGGCGCGCCAACTAAATGCCGAGATCTCGACGTGCGCGGTGCAACGGCATGGTTGTGGGCCGGGGAGGCATTCACGGGAACAAATCATGGCGAACTCCGGCCGTCCGTCACCAGCGTGTAGCAGCGCCTACCTACTAGTGTTAGCGTCACCAGTATCGCCGCCCGTACTGGCATGCTGTTGGCTTCTGCCAGAGCGACGCGTGCACGTGTTGGTCGTCGTATCATGTGCACGGCGCACCGACGAGACGACGCAGCCGGGGAAACAGAGCCCTGCCTGCCGCCTCCATATGAAGCAGTGCAGCGGCACATGGCGCAATTCTTTGACATGTTTTTTTTTTTGCGGGGAATTCTTTGACATGTTAGCGACACCGTACCAGTGGACGGTGGTGTTAGAACAAGGCAGTCACATCTGTGATTGTGATAGTACTTACTGTTAGGTGGTTAAACTGACTTTGCTCTGACCTCTGAGAACTACTCCAAACCATTCAGGGAAGGAAAGTTCAGGGACAGGCTCATAGGACTGAACTCTGCCGAACTTGTCATCTTTTTCCGTTGCGCGTCCGTCGGACCGAAGAAGAAAGCTGCGGCTCGACCGAGAGACAGCTTGCCTGACAGTTGCTTCTGTAGCCCGAGTCGTGGCGTTTTCCCCTTCTGCGATTAGTCGCCAGTCGCGACAGAATGTTGATGGCCTCCGGAAACGAAACTACTTCAGAGACGACATATGCTGGGACGATCTTTGCACCATGCCTAATCCAACAGCTTTGTGCACTTTGGTCTGACGCATGGACGGAAGTGTATCATGCGTGAAGTGTCGTCCGTGTAGCAATCTTCGGAACACTGCACTGTTCCTGCTGTCTACATTTCGAGAGAGAAAAACTGCTTCTGCTGTGCACGTCACCTAAGAGCAACTCCAATGGGCCGGCCCAAACGGACGATACATTTGTCCGCTTTATGTTCGTTTGGGTCGGCCGCGCCCGACGTCCGCTCTGTTTTGTATTTGAGTCGGCAATGCGCCTAACGCGCCGATCCATTTTCATGTCCGCACTCAAATTTTTAAAAAGACCCGTGGTCATAGATCATGCCAGCGGCCATGTCTCATGTCAGCATCATGCCAGCGCCGGCATACATTGCCGGCTTTAAAAAATGTACCAAACTGTTCATGCTGGCTCACTTGACAGCGGCCGGCACACATGTCAGCACACAAAAAGGGGTGGGACTTGAGTTCGACCACGCCATCATGGACCCGTGGTCATGCCAGCGCACAAGCCGGCATACAAAAAAGAAGGCGCTCGCGGCCACGAGATCACTCGTCGGTGAACTTGAGCATGTCAGCCTGCATTTTCTCGAACCATGGCCTCTTCCTTGGCGGCACGGTGTTGAGATCCACCTTCATGATCTCCACCCCAGTCATCATGCTTGCGAGAGCCACTTCTTTGGCCTTGGTCTTGGCGTTGGCGGCCTCGATCTCGAGCATCTTCGCTTGCTTCTCCGCTTCCAACTCAAGCATCTTGGCTTGCTTCTCCGCATCCATCTCTAGCCTCCTCCCTTGGATCTTCATGAAGGCGTTCATTACTCCTCTTTGAAACGCCAGCGCTCCTCCTCTCTTGAGTCCTTCTTGTTCATCATGCCCTCCACGCTTGTGATCAAGGCGTTCGATGCCGCATCCCACTTGTCCTCCTTCTTGGAGTTGGTCTTCCCCTGCGGCCGACCCGGCTCGCCGTCCCCAGCCTCCTCCACGGCTTTCTTTCCCCCGCGCGACTTGAGGGCGGCATATTGCGCCTTGAACTTCTCCTTATTTTTGATGACCATATAGAAATGGGAGAGGTTGAAGCACTTGCCATTGTGTTGGACTTTGAATGCCTCCAAAGCTTGAAATGCCTACAAATGTTTTCATGCAAGCATGTTGGCACAAATGGGATGCAAATGAACACACAAGCATGGACTTGATGACACAAAAGAGGGCTGCTTGGTATCATACCATGTCTTGCATGCCGATGCCGCTCACGGGGCGGGCCTTGACGCTCTCAAGAGTGGCACAAAACTTATTGTACTCTTGTTGGATCACTCTCCATCGCTTTGAAATGGACACCCACCCACGCGTGCTCGCAGTTTGGTAAGGAGGAAACTTCTTGCGCTCATGAAACTCCCGGTGGACACGAATCCAAAAAGTTGAATGCTTTTGTTCGGCGCCAGTCTTGGGGTCTTGTCCAATGTCCCTCCAACACTCGCAAAGAAGTTTGTCCTTGGCCGCCGTGTATGCCTTCGTGGGCTTGTTCTTGCGCTTCGGCTTTGGCCCAGCGGCTTGGTTGGTGAGCTCGTCCTCAAACAAAGGCTCCACTTCAATGTCGCGCTCGTCTTCTTCCTCTTGCCCGTAGTCATCCGGAAACTCGTGGTCAAGTGGAAAGCCGTCCAGGTCCATGCTGACCTGATCACGCATGAAGGCCGACTGATCATAGCCAGCGCCCGGCGTGAACACCCCGCGGCCGTCTTGGCTTTGTGTCTCGTCGGGGTCATAGCCAGCGACCGGCGCACCGCCCTCGAAGATGAGGTGCATGTAGTCCTAGTCGTCGGCGGCCGACATTTCGTCGAACAGGTTGCGGGCGTCAAGTAGCACGTCGGCCGGCATCTGCCGCGCGCATTTCCTCGCGCCTCCGGATGACGAGCCACCGTCTACCGGTGTGGCATTGAGGTTGATGGGCGCGGGCGTGGAAGGTGCCACCATGCTCACGTCGGGCGAGCACTCCCCAGAGAGGCGTGAGGCCTGCGGATACACATGGAAGCCGGGTATCGGGGTGCATGTCGACGCGCGGGGCGAGTCGGGCAGCACCATCCGAGGGAACGCGGACGAACCGGTGCTGGCCGCGGCGGCCACGGCGTCGTTGACGAGGCCGTGCTGGCTAGGGTTTAACCCTAGCATGTAGAGTGCCTCCCTCGTTGTCGCCGTGATGCGGGCGTTGGTGACCTCGTGCTGCGCGGCGGCGACGGCAGCCGCGACGACTTCACCCCTCGCGTCCGCAGCGTGCCTCCGGCTCTTCCTCTTGGCCAACTCCGCCGCCCGCAGTTCGGGCGTCAGCGCCTTCTATGGCTTGGCCGCGGCGGCGGTTTTGCGTGGGGCACGGGGCTTGCCTTTGCTGGAGGGGGCGGTCATCATGCCGGATGAGGCGAGGGAGGCGAAGCCAACGGCGGCGTCGAGGTCGAGGTTGTCGTCCATGGCAGGTGCGGGGTGGGAGCGCGCGCGGGCGGGAGGGTTTTAGGGAAAATGGGGAGAAATGGTGCTTGCTGCCACCGACCAGCGGGCCCAGGGAGAGGAGTAGGCACGCGCGCGCGTCCGTCACTTGTCCGCACCGACGCAAATCCGGCTCAAAATTGGGCCGGGAATGGGTTGCCCGCGGACGAAAAACGGACGCGCGCCCGTTTGGGTCGGCGCGTTGGGCCGCCTTACGGCGGCGGACGAAATGGGTCGCCATGTTGGAGTTGCTCTAAGTACTGTAAGCAACAACGCAAGTTAAACACTCGAGAGTAGGGCGTTTCGGTGCCAGACTCATCTGCACCCGGTTAGAGAAAATCGGAAAAAATTCAAAAAACTCCAAAAGAAAAATTGTGCGGTAGACAATTTGATGCGTGAGGCCCGTTCCAAATTTCAAGTCAGTTCGACATCTGAGCAGCTCTCGGCAAAAAATACAAACCAGACCAAAATAGTACTTCACGCATCAAAATGTCTATTTTGTCTATTTTGCTGAGAGCTCCTCAGATGTCCAAATGATTTGAAAATTGGAGAGGGCCTCATGCATCAAATTGTCTACCGCAAAAAATAGAATTTTTTGAAATTTTCTAGTATTTGTTTTAATTTTTTTCGCCAGCGCGGGTGAAGATGAGCTCGGGTGCAGAGATGGATTTTCGCTTGAGAAATCCCAAGTATCTTTATTTTTTCAATTCGCCAAAAAAGAGCTATGCTCCTTTATTCTTACATCGATCTTGTTGTTTCTCAAAGCCAAAGGCCATATATTTAGTAGCATAACCCCTTTCAAAACACCCTTACAGGAAATTAAAAAATTCATCCAAATCATTGGGGTGTCGAAGTATTTTCTTCTTTTTCTTCTTCTTCTTCTTCCTCTTCTTCTTCTTCTTGTATTATATCCGCCCGTGACAAGCTGTGAGCAATTTATTTTTTGCAGCCTTTGGGCCTCTGTCTCACTGCAGCGGACTTATTTAAACCCAGAAGCCTGTAGAAGTAGCAGACGGGAAGTTGTCGTCATCCCGGAGGAGAAAACGTGGAAGAGGGCTTGTTGAACGACCCAGTTTTGGTCGGACGGAGTCGGGGGGTGGGGGGATTCCCACACGCTCCCTGACGAGCCAAGTTTGGCCAACATAAGTTTTTCAAAAAAAACTTGCTGGAAATAATGGCATGCCTAAAGAAAGAAATTTGGGGACACGCCATCTTCCACATGGGTGGAAGCAGTGCCCTTCTACATTCCAACTAGGCAGTCCTCTGCTTGGGTGCGCTGGTGGTGCTAGTCGGTTGATGGGTGACTAGATGGTGGTCATCGACGTGCCAGAGTTGTCTTGGAGATTTGGTTGCAACGCCACCATATATGAGGATGCCTGACGGTGTAATACACCAGGGATGGCTTCTCGAATGGGAGCCCGACAGCAGGCATGCCATGGGGCTCAAGAGGCCCACCAGGGAGCTAGCGACAGGAAGGAGCTTGGAGGATCGAATGTGTATCCAGAGACCATCTTGGTCCCAAGTCAATATGTCGGCGGCCAAATTGGATCTACTCCCATTGTAAAACCCTAGCCCCACCATCAATACAAGGTGAGGGCTAAGAGCTCTCATTCCCATCTACACCCGTATAAAACTATATTATCAAGCAATCACATCTCCCTATCGTACTCCCTCTCATGAGGCATCCCACCATGAATACAAACATAAAACATGACGTAGGATATTGCTCCTTCCCGAATGCCCGAACTTGGGTAAACTCTTAGTGCAACCTTTGATCTGGTACTTTCAGCCATGTTCGTTACCCCTATCAAGGGTACTGGTGGCTTTATGCACCGTCAGTTGGTGCGTCAAGCATGGGCTGGGTTGGCAGGAGACCGATCCCAGATCGAATCTCCTCTAGCTTTCGGCAGTCTCCCACCGAAAGAAAGCCTAACTTTTGGCTCCTTCACTATGGACAGGATGGGCCGAGTTGACATCAACCCACCTGCCTCCCATGTCTGCACTGTCCTCTTCGACGCACTAGCATTCGACATTGACCGTCAAGGCGGCTTTCGCATTTGCGTTTCACCACTCCAGCAGATTGCATTGGTGGCCTCGCTAAGCTCTACAACACCTTCACCATCGACTTCTGTCTCGGAAGGCACCCTCGGGTTGCGGAACTCCTCGACCATGTACCAATAGGCGATCCAGAAGCGCCTGCATGACCATGTCGTTGTTGACATCGGAGCACGATTAACCTCATCGGACTCCATGATGACCTCACCACCAACTTTTGACTCGAAAGGCGATGACCCTGCACCAACAAGCTCGGCGACCGGGGCTCGGGTCCCAGCCTTGAGATCGGGTCACTGTGCTGACCTCACGACAAACCACAAGCCCGACCCAATATCATACCTAGTCGCCATGATGTGCGACTACTGCTTCATATACCATACCCCATAGGACTGCATCATCGATGGATCCATCTCAGACTACATCATCGACAGATTCATCTCAGATTGCATCATCTGATCCATCTCAGACTACAACATTGACACCGTCGAGCTCGCCTCACTGTTCGATGTAGAGGCTAGGCGAAGCCAACGTCATCACCATCGCAGGCACCAAAGTCGATGATGAGCTCTCGGACCCAGTCATGGAGGTCGGAGACAACTAGCCGGCCTCACCTCTGGTACCAGCCTCGGATGACGAGGAGGCCTCATAGGCCATTACTCCTCAGCAGGTCATGATGACGACACCGGTCGTGACCTATGCAGCACCAACAAATCTAATCATACCAAGCACCAACAGGGCCGCGGCAACACATGGAGGGCCTCCCATCCCTCCTCCAGCCTCGAAACATGTGGCGCCCCATCAATATCGTCTGCACGTCCCCCGCTTGGACACAACCTGGGAACCTTCAGTACCATCGACACCTGGGCCCTGAGCCACACCGGATTAACAACCACGACGCCCATCATCACCTACGATGTGATGCACTTCCTCAACAACCCCATAATAGGAAGTGATCCCGTCACACAAGCAATGGCCCTGCATGGGCGGGGGCATGAAACGATCAATGATACGTCTCCAATGTATCTATAATTTTTGATTGTTCCATGCTATTATATTATTTGTTTTGGATGTTTATGGGCTTTACTTTACACTTTCATATCATTTTTGGGACTAACCTACTAACCGGAGGCCCAGCCCGAATTGTTGTTTTTTTGCCTATTTTAGTGTTTCGAAGAAAAGGAATATCAAACGGAGTCCAAACGGGATGAAACCTTCGGGAGCGATCTTTTCGGAACAAATGCAAACCAGGAGACTTGGAGTGAATGTCAAGAAGCGAACGAGGCAGCCACGAGGGTGCTCGGCACGCCCTAAGGGGGTGGGCGCGCCCCCACCCTCGTGGGCCCCTACTGGCTCAACTGACCTACTTCTTCCTCCTATATATATTCACGTACCCTGAAAACATCCAGGAGCACCACGAAAACCTAATTCCACCGCCGCAACCTTCTGTATCCGCGAGATCCCATCTTGGAGCCTTCGTTGGCGCTCCGCCGGAGTGGGAATCGACCACGGAGGGCCTCTACATCATCTTCAAGGCCTCTCCGATGAGTTGTGAGTAGTTTACCACAGACCTTCGGGTCAATAGTTATTAGCTAGGTGGCTTCTTCTCTCTCTTTGAATCTCAATACAAAGTTCTCCTCGATCTTCTTGGAGATCTATTCGATGTAACTCTTTTTGCGGTGTGTTCCGATGAATTGTGCGTTTATGATAAAGTTTATCTATGAGAAATATTTGAATATCCTCTGAATTCTTTTATGTATGATTGGTTATCTTTGCAAGTCTCTTCGAATTATTAGTTTGGTTTGGCCTACTATATTGATCTTTCTTGCAATGGGAGAAGTGCTCAGCTTTGGGTTCAATCTTGTGATGTCCTTTCCCAGTGACAGCAGGGGCATCAAGGCACGTATTGTATTGTTGCCATCGAGGATAAAAAGATGGGGTTTATGTCAAATTGCATGAGTTTATCCCTCTACATCATGTCATCTTTCTTAATGCGCTTCATGAACTTAATACTCTAGATGCAGGCAGGAGTCGGTCGATGTGTGGAGTAATAATAGTAGATGCATAATCGTTTCGATCTACTTGTCACGGACGTGATGCCTATATACATGAGCATGCCTAGATATTCTCATAACTATGCACTTTTCTATCAATTGCTCGACAGTAATTTGTTCACCTACCGTAATACTTATGCTGTCTTGAGAGAAGCCACTAGTGAAACCTATGGCCCCCAGGGTCTATCTTTTATCATATAAGTTTTCCATCTACTTTTATTTGCATCTTTACTTTCCAATCTATATCATAAAAATACCAAAAATATTTATCTTATCTTATTATCTCTATCAGATCTCACTTTTGCAAGTTACCGTGAAGGGATTGGCAACCCCTTTATCGCGTTGGTTGCGAGGTTCTTGTTTATTTGTGTAGGTACGAGGGACTTCTGTGGAGCTTCTTACTGGATTGATGCCTTGGTTCTCAAAAACTGAGGGAAATACTTACGCTACTTTGCTGCATCACCCTTTCCTCTTCAAGGGAAAACCAATGCAGTGCTCAAGAGGTAGCAAGAAGGATTTCTGGCGCCGTTGCTGGGGAGGTCTTCGCTCAAGTCAAGACATACCAAGTACCCATCACAAACTCATCTCCCTCGCATTACATTATTTGCCATTTGCCTTTCGTTTTCCTCTCCCCCACTTCACCCTTGCCGTTTTATTTGCCCTCTCTCTCCTGCTCACCTCTCTTTTTCGCTTGCCTTTTGTGTGCTTGTGTGTTGGATTGCTTGTCACGAAGGCTCAAGATAATACCAAATTGTGTGACTTTTCCAATACCAATAAAAATGATTTCCTTAGCACACCGATTTCTCCTCTTAATGATGCTGAATCTTGTGAAATCAATGCTGCTTTATTGAATCTTGTTATGAAAGATCAATTCTCCTGCCTTCCTAGTGAAGATGCCGCTACTCATCTAAACAACTTTGTGGATTTGTGTGATATGCAAAAGAAAAAAGACATGGATAATGACATTGTTAAATTGAAGCTATTTACGTTTTCACTTAGAGATCGTGCTAAAACTTGGTTTTCGTCTTTGCCTAAAAATAGTATTGATTCTTGGAATAAGTGCAAGGATGATTTTATCTCTAAGTATGTTCCTCCTGCTAAAATCATCTCTCTTAGAAACGATATTATGAATTTTAAACAACTTTATCATGAGCATGTTGCCCAATCTTGGGAAAGAATGAAATTAATGATTCACAATTGCCCTACTCATGGTTTGAATTTATGGATGATCATACAAAACTTTTATGCCGGATTGAATTTTGCTTCTAGAAATCTTTTAGATTCGGCCGCGGGAGGCACTTTTATGGAAATCACTTTAGGAGAATCTACAAAACTCCTTGATAATATTATGGTTAACTATTCTCAATGGCACACCGAAAGATCTACTAGTAAAAAAGTTCATTTGATAGAAGAAATTAATGTTTTGAGTGGAAAGATGGATGAACTTATGAAATTGTTTACTACTAAGAGTGCTCCTATTGATCCTAATGATATGCCTTTGTCTACTTTGATTGAGAATAATAATGAATCTATGGATGTAAATTTTGTTGGTAGGAATAATTTTGGTAACAATGCTTATAGAGGAAACTTTAATCCTAGGCCTTTTCCTAGTAATTCCTCTAATAATTATGGTAATTCCTACAACAATTCTTATGGAAATTTTAATAAGATATCCTCTGATTTTGATAATAGTGTTAAAGAATTTATGATCTCTCAAAAGAATTTCAGTGCTTTGCTTGAAGAAAAATTGCTCAAGGTTGATGAATTGGGTAGGAACGTTGATAGACTTTCGCTTGATGTTGATTCTTTGAAACTTAGATCTATTCCACCTAAGCATGATATCAATGAGTCTCTCAAAGCCATGAGAATTTCCATTGATGAGTGCAAAGAAAGAACCGCTAGGATGCGTGCTAAGAAAGATTGCTTTGTAAAAGCGTGTTCTTCTAGTTTCCATGAAAATAATGATGAAGATCTAAAAGTTATTGATGTGTCTCCTATTAAATCTTTGTTTTGCAATATGAATCTTGATAATGATGAGACTGGAGATGAGTCAACTTTAGTTAAAAGGCGTCCCAATAATTCAAAGTTTTTAGATCTTGATGCTAAATTTGGTAAAAATGGGATTGGAGGGGTCAAAACTTTACATAGCATTGAACCCACTATTATGGATTTCAAGGAATTTAATTATGATAATTGTTCTTTAATAGATTGTATTTCCTTGTTGCAATCTGTGTTGAATTCTCCTCATGCTTATAGTCAAAATAAAGCTTTTACCAAACATATTGTTGATGCCTTGATGTAATCTTATGAAGAAAAACTTGAATTGGAAGTTTCTATACCTAGAAAACTTTATGATGAGTGGGAACCTACTAAAAAATTAAAATTAAAGATCATGAATGCCATGCTTTGTGTGATTTGGGTGCTAGTGTTTCCACGATTCCGGAAACTTCATGTGATGTGCTAGGTTTCTATGATTTTGATGATTGCTCTTTAAACTTGCACCTTGCGGATTCCACCATTAAGAAACCTATGGGAAAGATCAATGATGTTCTTATTGTTGCAAATAGGAATTATGTGCCCGTAGATTTTATCATTCTTGATATATATTGCAATCTTTCATGTCCTATTATTCTTGGTAGACCTTTCCTTAAAACGATTGGTGCGATTATTGATATGAAGGAAGGGAATATTAGATTCCAATTTCCATTAAGGAAATGCATGGAACACTTCCCAAGAAAGAAAGTCAAATTACCTTATGAATCTATCATGTGTGCCACTTATGAATTGAATGCCAAAGATGGCAATACTTAGATCTATTCTCGCTTTTATGCCTAGCTAGGGGCGTTAAACGATAGCGCTTGTTGGGAGGCAATCCAATTTTATTTTTATTCCTTGCTTTTTGCTTCTGTTTAGTAATAAATATTTCATCTAGCATCTGTTTAGATGTGGTTTTATGTTTTAATTAGTGTTTGTGCGGAGTAGAACCTATAGGATAACCTATGGTGATAGTTAATTTGGTTCTGCTGAAAAACAGAAACTTTTGCGCGCACGATAATAATTTTAATAAATCACAGAAAAGTGATTTTGCGTTAATTCTTTTTGCAGTAGATAAATAGACAAATTACCCAGGACTTCCTATTTTGGTAGGATATTTAGAGTTCCAGAAGTATTCGAAAGTTACAGATTGCTACAGACTGTTTTTTTTTTGACAGATTCTGTTTTTCGTGTGTTGTTTCCTTATTTTGATGCATCTATGGCTAGTATCGGGGGGTATGAACCATAGAGAAGTTGGAATACAGTATGTTTAACACCAATATAAATAAAGAATGAGTTCATTACAGTACTTTATGTGGTGGTTTTTCTTTCTTGCACTAACGGAGCTCATGAGATTTCCTGTTGAGTTTTGTGTTGTGAGGTTTTCAAGTTTTGGGTAAAGATTTGATGGACTATGGAATAAGGAGTGGCAAGAGCCTAAGCTTGGGATGCCCATGGCACCCCAAGATATCCAAGGACAACCAAAAGCCTAAGCTTGGGGATGCCCCGAAAGGCATCCCCTCTTTCGTCTTCGTTTATCGGTAACTTTACTTGGAGCTATATTTTTATTCACCACATGATATGTGTTTTGATTGGAGCGTCTTGTATGATATGGGTCTTTTATTTTTAGTTTACCACAACCATCCTTGATGTACACACCTTTTGGGAGAGACACACTTGATTTGGAATTTATTAAAATACTCTATGTGCTTCACTTATATCTTTTGAGCTAGATAATTTTGCTCTAGTGCGTCACTTATACTTTTTAGAGCATGGCGGTGGCTTAATTTTGTAGAAATTGTTGATCTCTTATGCTTCATTTATATTATTTTGAGAGTCTTATAGAACATCATGGTATTTGCTATGGTTATAAATTTGGTCCTAGAATGATGGGCATCCAAGTTGGGTATAATAAAAATTATCATAGAAAGCGAATTGGATGCTATGATTAATTTGATGCTTGATAATTGTTTTGAGATATGAGGATGGTGATATTAGAGTCATGCTAGTGGAGTAATTATGAATTTGAGGAATACTTGTGTTGAAGTTTGTGATTCCCGTAGCATGCACGTATGGTGAACCGCTTTGTGATGAAGTTGGAGCATATTTATTGATTGTCTTTCTTATGAGTGGCGGTCGGGGACGAGCGATGATCTTTTCCTACCAATCTATCCCCCTAGGAGCATGCACGTAGTACTTTGTTTTCAATGACTTGTAGATTTTTGGAATAAGTATATGAGTTCTTTATGACTAATGTTGAGTCAATGGATTATACACACTCTCACCCTTCCACCATTAGCCTCTCTTGTGCCGCGCAACTTTTGCCGGTACCATACACCCACCATATACCTTCCTCAAAACAGCCACCATACCTACCTATTATGGCATTTCCATAGCCATTCCGAGATATATTGATATGCAACTTTCCACCGTTCCGTTTATTATGACACGCATCATCATTGTCATATTGTTTTTGCATGATCATGTAGTTGGCATCGTATCTGTGGCAAAGCCACCTTCATAATTCTTCCATACATGTCACTCTTGATTCATTGCATATCCCGGTACACCGCCGAAGGCATTCATATCGAGTCATATTTTGTTCTAAGTATCGAGTTGTAATCTTGAGTTGTAAGTAAATAAAAGTGTGATGATCTTCATTATTAGCATTGTCCCAAGTGAGGAAATGATGATGGAGACTATGATTCCCCCACAAGTCGGGATGAGACTTCGGACTTTATAAAAAAAAGGCCAAAAAAAGAGAAAGGCCAAATAAAAAATGCGAGAAAAAGAGAGAAGGGACAATGTTACTGTCCTTTTTACCACACTTGTGCTTCAAAGTAGCTCCATGATCTTCATGATAGAGAGTCTCCTATGTTGTCACTTTCATATACTAGTGGGAATTTTTCATTATAGAACTTGGCTTGTATATTCCAATGACGGGCTTCCTCTAAACACCCTAGGTCTTCATGAGCAAGCAAGTTGGATGCACACCCACTTAGTTTCTTTTGTTGAGCTTTCATACATTTATAGCTCTAGTGCATCCGTTGCATGGCAATCCCTACTCACTCACATTGATATCTATTAATGGGCATCTCCATATCCCATTGATACGCCTAGTCGGTGGGAGACTATCTTCTCCTTTTTTGTCTTCTCCACAACCACCATTCTATTCCACACATAGTGCTATGTCCATGGCTCATGCTCATGTATTGCATGAAAATTGAAAAAGTTTGAGAATACTAAAGTACTATGAAACAATTGCTTGGCTTGTCATTGGGATTGTGCATGATTAAATACTTTGTGTGATGAAGATAGAGCATAGCCATACTATATGATTTTGTGGGATAACTTTCTTTAGCCATGTTATTTTGAGAAGACATGATTGCTTTGTTAGTATGCTTGAAGTATTATTGTTTTTATGTCAATATAAACTTTTATTTTGAATCATTTGGATCTGAACATTCATGCCACAATAAACAAAATTACATTGAGAATTATGCTAGGTAGCATTCCACATCAAAAATTCTATTTTTATCATTTACCTACTCGAGGACGAGCAGGAATTAAGCTTGGGGATGCTTGATATGTCTCCAACGTATCTATAATTTTTGATTGATCCATGATATTATATTACCTGTTTTGGATGTTTATGGGCTTTACTTTACACTTTTATATCATTTTTGGGACTAACCTACTAACCGGAGGCCCAGCCTGAATTGCTGTTTTTTTGTCTATTTCAGTGTTTCGAAGAAAAGGAATATCAAACGGAGTCCAAACGGGATGAAACCTTCGGGAGCGATCTTTTCGGAACAAATGCAAACTAGGAGACTTGGAGTGAACGTCAAGAAGCGAACGAGGTGGCCACGAGGGTGCCCGGCGAGCCCTAAGGGGGTGGGCGCGCCCCCGCCCTCGTGGGCCCCTCGTGGCTCAACCGACCTACTTCTTCGTCCTATATGTATTCATGTACCCTAGAAACATCCAGGAGCACCACGAAAACCTAATTCCACCGCCGCAACCTTCTGTATCCGCGAGATCCCATCTTGGAGCCTTCGTCGGCGCTCCGCCGGAGGAGGAATCGACCATGGAGGGCCTCTACATCATCTCCAAGGCCTCTCCGATGAGTTGTGAGTAGTTTACCATAGACCTTCGGGTCCATAGTTATTAGCTAGATGGCTTCTTCTCTCTCTTTGAATCTCAATACAAAGTTCTCCTCGATCTTCTTGGAGATCTATTCGATGTAACTCTTTTTACGGTGTGTTTGTCGAGATCCGATGAATTGTGGGTTTATGATCAAGTTTATCTATGAGAAATATTTGAATATCCTCTGAATTCTTTTATGTATGATTGGTTATCTTTGCAAGTCTCTTCGAACTATTAGTTTGGTTTGGCCTACTAGATTGATCTTTCTTGCAATGGGAGAAGTGCTTAGCTTTGGGTTCAATCTTGCGATGTCCTTTCCCAGTGACAGCAGGGACAGCAAGGCACGTATTGTATTGTTGCCATCAAGGATAAAAAGATGGGTTTATGTCATATTGCATGAGTTTATCCCTCTACATCATGTCATCTTTCTTAATGCGTTACTATGTTCTTCATGAACTTAATACTCTAGATGCAGGCAGGAGTCGGTCGATGTGTGGAGTAATAGTAGTAAATGCAGAATCGTTTCGATCTACTTGTCATGCCTAGATATTCTCATAACTATGCACTTTTCTATCAATTGCTCGAAGTAATTTGTTCACCTACCGTAATACTTATGCTATCTTGAGAGAAGCCACTAGTGAAACCTATGGCCCTCGGGGTCTATCTTTTATCATATAAGTTTTCCATCTACTTTTATTTGCATCTTTACTTTCCAATCTATATCATAAAAATACCAAAAATATTTATCTTATCTTATTATCTCTATCAGATCTCACTTTCGCAAGTTACCGTGAAGGGATTGACAACCCCTTTATCGCGTTGGTTGCGAGATTCTTGTTTGTTTGTGTAGGTACGAGGGACTTCTGTGGAGCCTTCTACTGGATTGATACCTTAGTTCTCAAAAACTGAGGGAAATACTTACGCTACTTTGCTGCATCTCCTTTTCCTCTTTGTCGGTGTCAAAACCGGCGGATCTCGGGTAGGGGGTCCCGAACTGTGCGTCTAGGCGGATGGTAATAGGAGACAAGGGACACGATGTTTTTACCCAGGTTCGGGCCCTCTCGATGGAGGTAAAACCCTACTCTCGCTTGATTAATATTGATGATATGGTTAGTAAAAGAGTAGATCTACCACGAGATCGGAGTGGCTAGACCCTAGAAGCTAGCCTATGGTATGATTGTTGTTCGTCCTACGGACTAAAACTCTCCGGTTTATATAGACACCGGAGAGGGCTAGGGTTACACAGAGTCGGTTACAACGGGAGGAGATCTTCATATCGTATCGCCAAGCTTGCCTTCCACGCCAAGGAAGGTCTCATCCGGACACGGGACGGAGTCTTCAATCTTGTATCTTCATAGTCCGGGAGTCCGGCCATCCGGACACCCCCTAATCCAGGACTCCCTCAGTAGCCCCTGAACCAGGCTTCAATGACGACGAGTCCGGCGCGCAGTTGTCTTCGGCATTGCAAGGCGGGTTCTCTTGCAAATTCTCTGTATCCGTCGAATAGTGTCCGGCTTCTAGTGTGTGTTGTCCTCCTTGGCTGCTGTGCCCCATAATGACCATCTTCCACGC
>NC_057801.1:723824509-723900153 GCF_018294505.1 Triticum aestivum
GCCCATAAAAGAGACGGGAGTTTATATCCAACTCGCACCATCTTCCCTCCGCGAGTCTTCATCAGAGCGCCTCTGACAGAGATCCATTCCAACATGGCCAGTCGATGCTGCTCCTCCTCTCGCTCCTCCAGCCCTCAGCCCGGATATTGGGAGTGGTGCTCCATCCCGCATAGCGAGTTAGTAGTGCTTCAGTCCAAGGGGCTTCTCCCCCCAGCATATATGGTCCCTGTTCGAGCCGGGATTGCTGCCTATAGCGGCGGAGAGCAGGCGGAGGGCGTTCCCAATCCCTCTCAAGGAGAGCGGGTATGCCTAGTCCCTTATTTGATGAGAGGACTAGGATTTCCAATTCATCCGTTACTCCGAGGGTTGCTAGAGTTCTACGGCCTCCAGCTACATAACCTCACGCCCGCCTCCATTTTGCACATCGCGGGCTTCGTGGCCCTCTGCGAGCTGTTCTTGGGTGTTGAGGCCCATTTCGCGTTGTGGAAGAGGTTGTTTTGCCTTGTGACCCGTTCTCAGGAGGGGTCTATTTATCAGGTGGGCGGAGCCAAACTATGGCGCATCACCGGGACCGGATATCTATCCGGCACCCCAAAGAGGGCGTCCGAAGACTGACCCTCAGAGTGGTTTTATATAGATGACGCCCCCCTGCCTGTACGGATCGGACTCCCCGAGTCCAATAATGCCCCATTGAAGAAGCGCCTGAGTTGGCGCACACGGAACCCTCAGAGGGAAGCTGACAGGGACGTCCTGTACCTGATGAGCTGGATAAGGTTGTTGGCTCACTCCGGACTGACCATGATTAAGGTCATGGCCGTATGCATTACACGAGGGGTGCAGCCGCTTCAATATAGAGGCCACCCCATGTGGGATTTCAATGGGGAGGATGACGCCACCCGGTGCGGTCGCAAGGGGCCAGATTCGGCCGCCACTTTAACGAGAATCTTATCCACTTTGTACAAGGGGGAAGAGGAAGAATTCCTCCGTGTCAACCCGGAAGGCGGATTCTCTATGTACAATCCTCCTAGTTAGGTGAGTGGACACTTTCACTTGCCTATCCGTTTGTGAAATTCCCGTAGTTGAGTACTTAGACTTAGTAATGTTCAAACACAGGAGCTGCGCCAGGCTATGAAGGAAATAAACAGCCCTGCTCCACAACCCGAGGACCCGGGACGGCCCCTCGATCCGGACTCCCAAGAAGATCCGGACTTATGCGTGGAGTTGATTGATGGAGTATTTCATTAATTGAGCAAGGATAACTCCTTAGTGGCCATCACGGCCGACTATCCCGGACTACTTCCAGCCTCCAAGGTAACTAAGACCGAAGTCCCAGTATTCTAATGTTTTATCTTGCATGTCATGTACTAACAACGTTTCGCAGGGTAAATCCTTGAGGCGGAAGGCCGAGCCTGCGGTGGGCAGCCAATAAGGGTCGCTGAAGCCAGGCGGGCCAAAAAGAAGTGCGGACCGGATCAAGATTCCGGCACAATGGTATGGCGTGCGGATTTAACGCCTAGGGTTTATGCCCTTGAGTCTTACTAATGCTCATGATTTTCTTAGGAAGAAGAGAGCCCGCCGGACTATGTCCGCCGGCCAAGCTTCGAGGCCGGGTCCGGAAGCGGAGGCGGACACGGGACGCGCCTCGGGCGCTCCTCCGACAGAGGGCGCCGACGGGCTATCTGCCACCAATTCAGAGGTGGAGAGTGCCCTGAACCACAGGCGTCGCCGGACTATTCTTCGTGACGCGTGTTTTTCCCCAGAGGCGTTGGACGCCTTTAATACAGGAGATGCGTATCTCCGTGCTGCTCAAAATGGTCTAGCCAGAGCCACGGAGCAGTATGTGAAAGACATACAGGTGAGTAAAATTGAAGGTTATATATGTCAGTAGCCCCGAGACTTGAAACAGTGAAGATAACTATTTGAAGGATCATGTGCTATGCAGTGTCTTACAAAGAAGAACACGCAATTGTCCCAGGAGCTCGAAGAGTGCAAGGCTCAGCTCGAGGCCGCATTGGCCCCTTCAGAGAATGTCGAGGGGACGCCCGCAGGTAATATGTGCTTCGAAAGGTACTTCCGTTTTGAAATGCGGCAGGCGTGCAACCCTGACGATAATAATGCAGATGAGGCCGGAGGTAAATCCAGACCAGCAACAACTCCTACGCCAACTAAAGGCTGGCGAGAGCGTGCTGACGAGGGTGAGGCAAGAGAAGAACAAGCTTCAAGACGCCAATGCCCAGCTAGGCGAGGAACTGAAAGATGTTCGTATTCAGCTGTCTTCTGCCGTGAAGGAGAATCGGCGACTTCGACGCGGCATTTTTAGTAAGTGCTTGAACGAATCTTCGAAAAAAGAATTCGGCAAGGAAGTCGATTAACAGAGCTATGTCTGTAGGTCTGCTGACGGGTCGTCCGGCGGAGGAAATGCTCGGTTCATTGGGAGACCTTCTTCCCGAGCTGTTGCAACTACACGAGCGAGTTCGGCAGGCAATGCAAAGCGTCATCCAGGCTATGTGGACATCCCTCTCCGTGCCCGAAGGCCTTGAGGAGCTTGCCAAGAAGCTGGAGGGAGTGCGGCAACGCTTCCGGTTGTGGAAGATATCAGCTTGCCGTCAAGGTGCTAGGGAGGCCTGGGCCATGGTGAAGACTCGGTACATGAAGGCTGACCCAAACCACATGGCCGAGGTCGGCCCTATAGGTCCGGACGGAAAAGGAGATCCCGGTCAGCTTAGCGTATGGCCAGGTGGAGCTGGCTGCAAAGTATTCCCAACAGGACTGTAAATTAGACCGCCTGTTGGATGGCATTGAAGAAGAATATGCCGAGTCGAATTGACTCTGTAAAAATGACATAAAAATGTCTTCTAGCCGGATTGTAGATCGTTTGTCATTGCGGACCTTTTCGCTTCGACCTCTGGACCCTATAGTCCGGAGTGTGTCCGAATACCCTCTCGGTTATGTAAGAACCGGGGCATGCATGGAGACAAGGCGTAGGGGTCATAAGTGCTTTAGCAGACAAGTGCCCAACTAGTTATGTTATATTACATGGTTAGTAAGAAACATCTTCCAGAGAGAATAGTTCCGTTAGGGGTTCCTTTCCCTGGGAGGCATGCCCTAAAGTGCATGTCCGAACTGCCGGAAAGAGCAGAAAAGCATCTGGGGGCAAATGAATGAATACGAAAGATCATCTTTTAGTTCACCGACCGAATATTCCCTTAAGAACGCTAGCTTTCGGCTTCACCCAGTCTGAGGTACACATCCGGCTGACCCGGCAGTAACAATCGCAGAGGTGCTCCCTTTACCACCTAGCCGAATGAACGGGAACGTAGGGGTAAGCACAGGAGCCAGGCAACCCAGCTTGGCCAAAACTTAAGTCATTCGATGCATATAATGGTGTATAAAAGGTTCATGCGGAAGCATCACACATGTTTTGGGCATGAGGCCTGTTTTATATAAACTTCTTGGTAGAGAAGCCCCCAGGTATTATGGGCGCAGGTAGCGCGTCGGGTATGTGTGAATATTGCACATGCAAGCCCCTAAGGGCTTGTGAAAAAAAGAAAAGGGGTAGGGAGAAGGAACAAAATCCCGGACTGCCAAAAATAAAAATAAAAAATAAAACAAAGGGACTAGGGAAGGAAACGAACACGAAGTCCGGCGCTAGGCGTAGAACCTTCGTAGGCGTGCTGCGTTCCATGGGTTCGGCTCGAGTCGGTTATCCGATGCGCTTCGCAGACGGTACGCTCCGCCGGTCAGTACTTGGTCGATGATGAAGGGGCCCTCCCATTTGGGCTTTAATTTATCCTTTTTCTTGTCTGGCAGGCGTAGAACTAGTTCGCCAACGTTATAGGTTTTGGCCTGTACTTCTCTGCTTTGGTATCTTCGAGCCTGCTGTTGATAGAATGCGGAGCGAGCCTTTGCCACGTCGCGCTCCTCTTCCAGTGCGTCCAAGCTGTCCTGCCGATCGAGCTCGGCTTCTTTTTCTTCATACATGCGCACTCGAGGTGAGTCATGGATTATGTCGCATGGCAGTACTGCCTCTGCGCCGTATACCATAAAAAATGGTGTGAATCCGGTAGTGCGATTCGGCGTGGTCCGCAGCCCCCAGAGTACGGAGTCAAGCTCCTCTACCCAGTGCGTGTTAGATTCCTTGAGGGATCGCACTAGTCTGGGTTTGATGCCGCTCATAATGAGACCATTGGCCCATTCGACTTGACCGTTAGTTTGAGGGTGATAGACTGAAGCATAGTCGAGCTTGATGCCCATGTTTTTGCACCAAAGTTTGACTTCATCGGCCGTGAAGTTTGTGCCGTTGTCGGTTATGATGCTGTGGGGGACGCCGTAACGGTGTACGACCCCGGATATGAAGTCTATCACTGGTCCGGATTCGGCCGTCTTTACAGGCTTGGCTTCTATCCATTTGGTGAATTTGTCCACCATGACCAGTAGATATTTTTGCTTGTGGGTTCCTCCTTTAAGGGGTCCGACCATGTCAAGCCCCCAGACCGCGAAAGGCCAGGTAATGGGTATAGTTTGTAGGGCGGTAGGCGACATGTGGCTTTGGTTGGCGAATAACTGGCAACCAACACATCGTTGCACTAAGTCCTGAGTGTCTGCCCGGGCCGTTGGCCAATAAAATCCGGTATGGAAGGCCTTGCTTACAAGGGCCCGGGCTGCAGCGTGGTGCCCGCCGAGTCCGGCATGAATTTCAGCCAAAAGGTCTCGCCCTTCCTCTTTGGAGATACACCTTTGAAGGACTCCGGTTGTGCTTTTTTTGTAGAGCTCTCCCTCATGGACTTTGTAGGCTTTAGATCGCCGCACTATGCAGCGGGCCTCGTTTTGGTCCTCGGGAAGTTCCTGCCTAGTTAGGTAGGCTAGGAATGGTTCTGTCCAAGGGGCAATAACTGCCATTATTGCGTGGGCTGACGGCATTGTTTCGTTGGCGGAGCCCCCAACTGTGTCAGAATGTTCGGTGAGCGGCAGTGTAGTTGTGTCCGGGCTATTGTTTCCGGATTCTCCTTCCCATGATACAGATGGCTTGAACAACCTTTCTAGGAAGATGTTGGGAGGGACGGCCTCGCGCTTGGCGCCAATGCGTGCCAGCACGTCTGCTGCTTGGTTATTTTCCCGGGCTATGTGATGAAATTCGAGCCCCTCAAACCGAGCTGACATCTTAAAGATGGCGTTGCGGTAAGCTGCCATTTTCGGATCCTTGGCGTCGAAGTCTCCATTTATTTGGGATATTACGAGATTTGAATCCCCGCGGACCTCTAGGCGCTGAATGCCCATGGAGACTGCCATTCGGAGGCCATGTAAAAGGGCCTCGTATTCGGCTGCGTTGTTGGAATCCGTGTACATTATCTGAAGTACGTATTGGACTGTGTCCCCGGTTGGGGACGTCAGAACGACGCCAGCCCCCAGGCCAGCCAACATTTTGGAGCCGTCGAAGTGCATGATCCAGTTGGAGTATGCGCCATATTCTTTAGGGAGTTCGGCTTCAGTCCATTCGGCGATGAAGTCAGCCAAAACCTATGACTTAATAGCTCGCCTTGGCTTGTAGGTTATGTCGAACAGGAGGAGCTCGATGGCCCATTTGGCAATCCGGCCCGTTGCGTCGCGGTTGTTTATAATATCATTAAGGGGTACTTCGGATGCCAGTGTTATGGAGCACTCTTGAAAGTAGTGTCGCAGCTTCCGGGATGCCATGAACACCGCATATGCTATCTTTTGATAATGCGGGTACTGTGACTTGCATGGAGTTAGCACAGTGGACACGTAGTATACTGGTTTTTGGAGGGGGAACTTGTGTCTGTCCGCTTCTCGTTCGACAACGAGCACCGCGCTTACAACTTGATGGGTTGTCGCGATGTATAATAGCATTGGTTCGCCCGTGTTGGGCGCGGCCAGGACCGGATTTGTTGCCAGTATGGCTTTTATTTCTTCGAGTCCGGCCGTGGCGGCATCCGTCCACTCGAAGTGGTCGGTGCTCCGCAGGAGGCGATAGAGGGGTAATGCCTTTTCTCCTAAGCGGGAGATAAAGCGGCTCGGAGCCGCCACGCATCCTGTCAGTTTTTGTATTTGTTTGAGGTCCTTTGGGGTATCCAATTGTGACAGAGCTCGGATCTTGGCTGGGTTTGCTTCAATTCCTCTACCGGATATGTTGAAGCCCAAGAGCTTTCCGGCTGGTATGCCGAAAACGCATTTTTCTGGGTTAAGATTAATGTCATATGTTCGGAGATTGTCGAACGTGAGCCTCAAGTCATCTACTAGAGTATCGACATGTTTTGTTTTGACGACCACGCCATCTACATATGCTTCGACTGTTTTGCCGATCTTGTTGGCCAGACATGTCTGAATCATGCGCTGATATGTTGCGCTGGCGTTTTTGAGCCCGAAGGGCATCGTGTTGAAGCAGAATGGGCCGTATGGGGTGATGAATGCCGTTGCGCTTGGTCTAACTCTGCCATCTTGATTTGATGGTAGCCAGAGTATGCATCGAGGAAACACAATGAGTCGTGTCCTGTGGTGGCGTCGATGATTTGATCAATTCGGGGGAGTGGGAAAGGGTCCTTTGGACAGGCCTTGTTTAGGTCTTTGAAATCGACACATAGGCGCCAAGATTTGTCCTTCTTTGGTACCATCACCAGGTTTGCTAGCCAGTCCGGATGTTTTATGTCTCTGATGAATCCGGCTTCCAGCAGTTTTGCTAGCTCCTCTCCCATGGCTTGTCTCTTGGGTTCGGAAAAACGCCGTAGGGTCTGCTTGACGGGTTTAAACCCTTTTATGATGTTCAGGCTGTGCTCGGCCAGCCTGCGTGGGATTCCTGGCATATCCGAGGGGTGCCAGGCGAAAATGTCCCAATTTTCTCGCATGAAGTCTCTGAGTGCGGCGTCCACATCGGGTTTTAATTGTGCCCCGATGGAGGCCGTTTTTGTAGGGTCCGTTGGATGGACTTGGAATTTGACTATTTCGTCCGCTGGTTTAAAAGAGGTGGACTTGGATCTCTTGTCTAGTATCACATCGTCCCTGTCCATCATAGAGCGCAACACCGTTAATTCCTCGGTCGCTAGGGCCTCAGATAATGCCTCCAGGGCTAGTGCGGCTGTCTTGTTTTCAGCGCAGAGCGCTATGTCCGGATCACTTGCGAGAGTGATGATTCCGTTGGGCCCGGGCATTTTGAGCTTCATGTACCCGTAATGGGGTATGGCTTGGAAAATTGTAAATGCTTCTCGCCCTAGCAGAGCGTGGTATCCGTTGCTGAACAGGGCCACTTGAAACGTGACCTCCTCGGATCTGTAATTGTCCGGCGTGCCGAACACCACATCCAGTGTGATTTTTCCTGAACAGCACGCTTCCCGGCTTGGGATTATTCCCCTAAAAGTTGTGTTGCTTCGCTCAATGCGGCTCCAGTCAATTTTCATTTTTCGCAGGGTTTCCTCGTAGATGAGGTTGAGTCCGCTGCCGCCATCCATGAGTACCTTTGTAAGTCGGAAGCCGTCCACTATCGGACTGAGGACCAATACGGCTGGTGCTCGGGCTGTCCAGAATTTAGGTTCGTCACTGGCATTAAAGGTGATAGCCGTGTCACTCCATGGGTTTATTGTTGCTACTTGGTAGACTTCGGCAAGGTTGCGGAGCGTTCGTTTCCTTGCATTGTTTGATGTGAAGGTCTCGAGGACTGTCGACACCGTACTAGGGAGGTATTCTCGGGTGCTGGAGTTAAAAGCTCCTCGCCACTTCTGGCCACCTGCCGTAGTATCCAACATGCTCTGAGGCTGTGCGTTGGTGTGGCTTTCCCTGAATTATGAATTTTACAGGGTCCATTGAGCCATCCTTCCAGTACGGTCCCGTACCCTGTAGAGGGTTTTTGTTTTTTGATGTTTGGCTCAGATGCCTGGCGATAATGCGCCCTTTTGTTTCGGACTCGTGTTATATTCGGGGCCAGATTGTCCCAGAATTTATCTTCGGTTTTCCGAACGCTTTCAGTCGCATAGTACTTTCGTACTATGGATGTCAAGTCGGCGAATCGTGTAATTTCGCGGCGACTTATGGCGTTAAGGATTCCGATGTCCGTGCAGTTGTTAAAGAAGAGTGAAATTGCTTCCTTCTCACGGCAGTCCTTTATCCTGTTCATAACCAGGAGGAATCTGACCCAGTAGTGGTGTACTGTTTCTCCGGACTCTTGCCGTATTAGGGATAAATCCCGTATAGTCGGGTGGGCGGGTGGAATTAAATTCGGAACCCTGCCCGATGTAAGATTCAGGGGCCGAGCGGTTTCCGAATTCGGAAGCTTGCTTTCTCGGATATTATTCAATGAATCGGGCCTGCTGCCTGACTTTAGGTTCAGGGTTTGGGCGACACCCTCCCCTCCGTGGGTATCCGGCTTGGAGGGATCGGGAATCCGAACGCATCTGGTCCTTAGGGTGGGCGAAGACTCGCCGCATTGTTCTTTCACCACTTCGACGTGGTGGGTAATCTGGGGAGAGTCAATCTCTCTCTGATCGGGTTTAAGCCCAATCTGGTCGTAATCAGTAGCGACTCCCAGGGCCGCGATGCGATCCAAGAGCTCGTTCAAGGAGAAGCGCTCCATCGGATCTAACTGCTCGGCAAGCTCCAAGCTGATGTGAAGATTGCTTTCGATGGCCCGAGAGGTCATCGTCGGCGCGGCGGCCGGACAGGCGGTCATCAAAAACCTGCCTAGCCGGAGAGTTTGGCCGACAGCCAAAGCTCCTTTAGCAACGACGCCGTCTTTAAAGACGGGATGCGGCATCCTTCCTGATGGTGACGACACAACGGAACTCTCAATGAAAGCACCAATGTCGGTGTCAAAACCGACGGATCTCGGGTAGGGGGTCCCGAACTGTGCGTCTAGGCGGATGGTAACTGGAGACAAGGGACATGATGTTTTACCCAGGTTCGGGCCCTCTCGATGGAGGTAAAATCCTACTCCTGCTTGATTAATATTGATGATATGGGTAGTACAAGAGTAGATCTACCACGAGATCGGAGTGGCTAAACCCTAGAAGCTAGTCTATGGTATGATTGTTGTTCGTCCTACGGACTAAAACTCTCCGGTTTATATAGACACCGGAGAGGGCTAGGGTTACACAGAGTCGGTTACAACGGGAGGAGATCTTCATATCGTATCGCCAAGCTTGCCTTCCACGCCAAGGAAAGTCCCATCCGGACACGGGACGGAGTCCTCAATTTTGTATCTTCATAGTCCGGGAGTCCGGCCAAAGGTCTTAGTCCGGCCATCCGGACACCCCCTAATCCAGGACTCTCTCACTCTTCAAGGGAAAACCAATGCAGTGCTCAAGAGGTAGCAATCAACAACGAGAAACGACGTCGAGCTCGGTGACCACAAGCAACCACAAACGCCATCGCGGTCCACCCCAGTCAATACATCATTATGTAGCCAATACACCGATCAAACAAGAGCTAAAGAAAAAGAAAGCCAACCCGAACAATACCCAGATCCACCATCTTCAAAATCACCATCTGACCCTGATGGTTTCATAACAAAACTATACATTCCACGAGCAACAAAAAGAACAAAAGTCGGCTGACGTCAAACAAACTACTGGATCTCGATGACTCGGATCTAACCGCTCATTAGTGGGTCTCACGAAATCCTTAGTTCTCCAGGAGAAGAGAAGAAATCAGACACATATGCCCGCCCCTAAAACAATCGCTCTCGGCTAGCAGTGAGAAACTCCAAAACCAAGCATTCCACATTCATCATCTGAATTACCCAAAAACCGCTCATTTCAGAAATTTTAAGAAGTTGGGAAATATTCCACAAAAAATACCAAGATAGTTGGAAAATATGATATGCCTGTACATGGGAAAAAAAGACGTAATTCTTTTTTCCGTCAACGCAGCACCGAGGCGGAAAGTGGAAAAAACCCAAACCCCTCTCCTCTCCCCCTGCAGTCTCCGGTCCAGTCTAGCCGAGTGGCGAGTCCACGAACCAAACCAGAGAAAGCGCGGAGATCGCCGGGAATTCTCCGATGACCGGCGGCAGCGGAGGCACCACCCGGCGTCCATCCGCCGCCTCCAGGAGCCGCGGTGACCCCTCCTCCTCTGCCCCGGATCCGGACGCGCGCCGGGCCGCCGCCGCCGCCGCAGCGCGGCGCAGTGGCCGCGGCGACCATGCCCCCCTGCGCCTCATGGCCGTGAGCGCCCGAACCCTCCTTCTCCTAGTGATTGCTTCCGTCGCCCTCCTGTCCCTCGCCTTCCTCGCGTATACTGGCGGGTGGTGGCAGGCTGAGGCGGAGTCGGAGGGCGCCGCGGCGCGGCGCAGGATGGCGCGCTCCGTCACGCCGCTTGATGCGCCCCGGATGATGGATCTGCCTCAGGTGAGGATCGTCACCCCGTAGCTTCTCAATTGACTAGGCAGGTGATGTGTCATTCTGTAAGGTGTGCGTGCTCTGCTAGAACCTGCAACAGTGGAACTTAGGACACGGAATTATATGTAAGAGCTACCCAATTTGGGGAAGGACACTACTGCTTTACTATGTCTGAACCACTGGGTAATAGATGGTAGCTAGTTAATGATGAGTTTTGGTTAAACATTTGGTTACATCAGTACAATGAACTACGGATTGCGTGTGCTTTATTAGTGCTCTGCGGAGTAACTTTTAAGGCCTCCTTTTGTTCATAGGATAAGAACATCATGGGAATAGGAAAACCGTTCCTACAAACCACAGGGCTTCAAAGGACTTTTTCCTACAAAATTCCTATCCTTTAGAATTCCTACAAAATTCCTGTAAACCAAAGGAGGCCAGTTTGGTAGTAAATCCTCCCCTTGATTTGCCATAGGTCGTTAAACTCGTTAAGAGCCGTGAATTAGAATAGTGTGTATAGGCGAGATAAAACTGCTTTCCACTGTAATGTGTATGCATTCTAGTTCTTTACTAGGCGAGTATTTGATTTATTCGGTTCTAGATGATTTGTATTGATTTTTGGTTGTAAACCAATCAATCTGATGGTTAATGTTGACTGGCTGCAGTTCCAAGGTGATCACAAAGAAAGCTTGTATTGGGGTACTTACAGGCCAAATGTATATCTTGGAATTCGTGCTAGGTACTTAACTTTGGTGATCTCTTCCTCTTTCCCTTATAACATGCTAGTTAGAATGATTCTGTTCTCTTAGTCCTCTTGGACATGCTAGAGCTATCCATGAAAACTTATATATTGCCAGCATCATTAGTTGTTATGCTGTGAATTTACTTGTCTCGTGAACACGAGGCAAACAGAGGTATTTTGTTCTCATTAGGTTAGTTCCATTTGTGGAGGACTGGAGGTGTGGTATACAATTTCTGCTGCTGGTGCAGCATGCTGTTTTCCATTAATCAGAAGAAATAATATGTGTGTGTGACGAGCTCTGTACTACCAAGCTTGTGAAAAATACTTACTAATACAATTTATATTTCAGAACTCCGTTGTCTCTAATTGCTGGGTTAATGTGGATTGGCGTGAAAAATGGACAATATTTTATTCGCCATGTCTGCCAAGATTCTGATGAGCTTAGCAAATATGGCTGGGCAGATCACAATGGTAGGGATTATGGACGTCAAGAGCTGACTGATCATGGCTTGCACTTGACCACTAGCTTTCTAAAAGAGAAAGGAGATGGCAGTGGCTATGGAGGAGACTGGGCAGTTCGATTGGATGCTAAGAACGAGGGGTAAGTCCATATTCATTAGGCGCAAACTGAAAAAAACTGATTTAAATAAAGTAATGTTTAGCACGAGATGGAAATACTGTTATTTTTTACTTGAGTTGACCTCTTCATCACCAAATACAACACTAGGAAATTGTCATATGTTCTTACTCCTGCAACATTATCTAAGGAACAAAAAGAAATTCATCCCCTGCCATTTCAATTAATTTAGGTCAAGTTTAAGTGAAGCCCAAGAAAGCACCACACATCTGTTCTTCTATATTGCTGACGAAGCAGGGAAGTTGATCACTATGGGCTCACATGAGCCTCCGTCGAGAGGTCCTGTTCTTTTGGCCTCTGGATTGCATGAAGAGATTGGTGATTGGGAACTTTACCTGAGATCTGAGGTATACATATACTGAGGCCTTGTTAGTCCTAGTTTTAAGGTTTTTTTGTATCACTTGATACTAGTATGTAACATGATGCCATATGGTTGACATCTCTATCGTCATTTGTGGAACTCCGTCACAGGACAATTTGGAAATTCACAGAGCTGGATTCCAGACGACCAGTATGCATAATCTAAGTGACCTAGTACAACATGCCCTTGTGACTAATGTAATTCCTAAACTCTTGTTCCTTTACCTGTATATTATAAAGTTGGTTTGCATTTATAGCTACTTCCGTGGACCTTTGTAGGCAAGGCAAAGCGGGAACCTTAATCTGCCAGACATGGCCGAAGACTCTTCAAATGCAATGATCTATCAGGTACTTTAAAGGTGAAGACAGTTTTTTTTTTCTTTTTGCCCCTGTCAAGTTATTCCATCAATATACAGTACATCCTCATGTATGTGTCAAATCAAGAATGAGTCAATAACACCCAGAACTTGAGTAATATTTTTTTGCCTTTGTGATTTATGTTTTCCCTCTGTTTCCACAGGTTTCAATAAAACTTCCTGCCAAAATAGACATAGTGTTCTTGTCAGGGGCTGGCTCAAAAAATCCAATGACTGCAGAACGCGTTAACAGGCTAACAGGTGATTCTGCTGCACGATGCAATACTGCTTATAGATAGGAGACATATTCATTATTGGATTCCATGGACATCATCTATAATATGCATGCTCTGAACATTTTGAAGGAAGTAACACGAGATTTTGACTTTGTCTTGCTTCCTCGCATCAGATATGAGAGCCGTTTTACCTGCATCTTGTCCTTGTGTTGAACCTGAACTTCAGGAGTTTTGACTTTTGAAGGCACGATGTATTCATTTTGTTTGTTAATTATTATATCAGTAATGATGTCAGATTTTCAGGTCCCATGCTGAGCACCCGCCTTGAATCAAAACAGAAAGATTTTGAAGAGAGATATGATCAAATTTTCAACGTAAATAATAAGGTGCGCTCTTTGGATCAGTTTTGTACTTTCCACAAGCTCTTTTTTGCAGTCTCTAGAGTTATTTTTCTCACTGTAGTACTGCTTCCTAGGAACCCTGAATTTAATTTCCCAAATCAAAAGTATTTGTACTTACTCTTGGATTTGTGTCCGCGTTTATGGGGCTGTACATGATAGTTACGTTTTTTTTATTGGTTGTGTGCTTTACAGTTGTAGATACTTTAATGCTAATGGTTTTTTTGCTAGATAGATAGATATTGTTCCAGGCAATCAGTAAAGCTTGGCTGAGGACTATGTAATGGACCTATGTTGATGCTAGTGTTGCTCTGATGCAGATTGTTTCCAAAGAACTATCTGTTGGTAGAGCTGCCTTGTCAAGTCTACTTGGCGGTATTGGCTACTTCTACGGGCAGTCAAAAATTGCACTTCCAAAAGGTTTTTCAGTAAGTTTTAGAGTTTCACCTGATATTCTTATCTATGTCCTTCTCATGGCTGTTTGCCACCTTATGTGTAGTGATCTACTCTACTGTGCTGAATCTATTTCTTTTGGGCAGTAGACCAGATACAGATTCTAGGTTATTACTATCACACAAACAAATAATGTTGAAGATTTTTTGTTGCAGCAAAAAAATGGAGATAAATATATTCCATATTGGCCTGCTGCACTATATACAGCTGTGCCCAGTCGCTCATTTTTCCCTAGGGGATTCCTGTGGGACGAGGGCTTCCATCAGTTAGTCATTTGGTAAGCATTCTGTCAATTCATAATGTTTGGTGCATGGCTTCTGCTACTCCATTCGTTATCTGGACAACTTCCCTGCTGTGCTGGTATTATTGCTTTCTGTGAACACACTTCCTTGATGATGATGTACAGGCGCTGGGATGCCCATATATCGATGGACATAATTGGCCATTGGTTGGATCTAATTAATGCGGATGGATGGATTCCTCGAGAGCAAATATTAGGGGCTGAAGCTTTAAGGTTAGTATCCACTATGAGGGATGGACCCTGCGACATTCTTATCTTTGTCCTTCTCATAGCTAGTCATAAGTTTGATGTGTCAGTTCTTATGTCATCTAGTTTTTTGGCTTCATGCAGTAAAGTTCCTGAGGAATTCGTTCTGCAGTATCCTTCCAATGGAAACCCTCCGACATTATTTCTTGCGCTGCGTGGTAGGACCAATCCTGTTCATTGGTGTTGATAATTGAGATATCTAATTACTTTCTTAGTATTTCTCTTTAATTATTCGGTTTGTACACACTAGATGCTTTAAATGATAAATGTTGACATGTAAGGCAGAAATCAGCTTACACACTAATGTTCCCTGCTTCTACCCCTTTGTTCTTCTTTTGAAATTTGACTAGCTTCTCTCTTGGAAGTACTCAATTACCAAAGAACAAGATGGCCAGATGAGCACCCAAACTGGTCCTATGACTCTAACCTGGGTGGTCGGTTGGGAGGTTAAACAGCTTAAATTACTGGCCGGTTCCCCTATCCCTCCCACTTTAAATATCCGAGGGCATAACAACAAGACTCACACAACAGAAAAAATGGCTTTGAAGTCTTACAAATTATGTTAGGTTTATTTTGTTGGTGCATGTGTATCCAATTATGTGTTGAGAGAGAACTGCTCACAGTGGCCTAGCATCAGAATCTTATTAATGTGTGGATCTGGCCAAGCATCAAAAACCTGTTTATGTGTAGAAGTGTGTGAATTATGATCAAGTGATTGCGGTCCAGTTGGTTTAATACATTTTCTCTCGCAGACTTGGCAAGTGGCATACATGCACACCAGTTTTCGGATGAGGAAGCTGAAAAGATATCCACTTTCCTTAAAAGGGCTTATGTACGGCTGAACTCTTGGTTCCAGTGGTTCAATAGTACGCAATCAGGTGAGCTTTGCTGTTCCAATGTCTTATACTCGGTCATAACTATTAAGAGTAAACGATTGGTGGCTGTGAACCAGTATGCTTTTCTTCTGCCAAGCACGGAAAAGTATGTGTCGGTTGGATCTTCACTTTATTTTAAGTCATGTTCATCACAGTGTTCAGAGCACGCATGAACATGCTGAACTGCATGCTGTTACTGATTTATGGACATATTGTTGAACACGAGGATTACTATGCTTAGTTGTCTTCTGTTAGGGCATGTACAATGGTTGATAAGATAGTCTTGTCTTATGTCTTGCATGTAATTTAGAGATGACAAAAAAAATATCTACAATGGGTCATCTCTTAGCCTTATCTTCAATAACTAGCTATTCCTAAAAACGTGGTGAGACATATTGTGCTAAGAGATCACCTCTTGTCTTCTCTTAAATAAGAGAAGACAAACCTTTTCTTATGAGTTCTCTCTCCTCCACCTCATTATTTATCCTACGTGGCACTCTTAAGATAGCACCATTGTACATGCCCTTAGGGGCCATCTGTGGTTTATGGTAAGAAGAGTAGTTACACTTGACTACTTGAGCTTCCAAAGCCTTGACTTGGCTATGCTATGTTTAAAGAATATTTGGGTTAATATTTATTCTTGAGCATTAGAGGTTCCGGTTCATTAATTGTAGAAAGCAATTCAGAATAAGTACCGAAAAGTGTAATCGAAGCTAGATCAAGGGTGCAAACATCTGGCACAGATGATAATCGTCCCTTCTGTCAATCATCTATATCTTCTTACATTATGTATAGGAACACATCAAAGTTTTCAGAAGTTTGTCCGTTTTCCCTTCAGTTTCTCTGATTCCTTTATATATACTCACTTCTCAAACTGACCAAATAAAGTGATCCTTGGCTAGTTTAGCAGACACTGTATCTCAGATCAACTGTTCCAATGAGAGAAATGCGTAACCAGCTGTCAGAATATGGAACACTAATATGCCCTGCTGAAGGATCTGCCTGTCCAAAGTTAGAAACTATACACTTTTTGAGGTTACAATGCCATGTGCCTGGGTTTTGATGGCCTGGAAAGAGATATGCTCCATTTCTTTGCACTGTTCTAAAGGGGAACACCTAAGCCTGTTTGACTGGTTGGCGGCTATGTGCTAGTTGCCAACCTGCCACTGCACTGTCCCCCTAGCCTAAGTGCTTTGTAGAACACTTTTTCTGTCACATGGCATTACGGTGTGCATTTAACCTTTCTGCGAACTGGTGTAAGCTGTAAAATATTATATATATGCTTTGTACTGTTAAAAGTCAATGTTTATTGTTGGGTCAACCAACTGTGGATATTAATTTCCATTATATGTGGATTACCCTTTATGTTTCTGCTCGTCATGTCGAACTTTTAGCTTGTTTATCATGAAGGTCTATTGACTTGATTGTTTTTTAGGGAAATATGAAGGGACGTTTTTTTGGCATGGAAGAGACAGTATGACAACAAGGGAGTTAAACCCAAAGGTTTTTGAAAAATTCTTAGTTGCTTGCTCCTACTCTGATCAGTTGATCCTAAAGTACTACCTCCGTCCCAAAATAAGTGTGTCAACTTTGTACTAAAGTTAGTACAACGTTGAGACACTTATTTTGGAATGGATGGAGTATATGCAAAAGCTATGTTATTGGGAATTGAGTTTATTCCCTTGTCTTTCTGTATAATTGCATTAGTGAGATCATTCCAATGTTTCTAACTCCTTTACAGACTTTGACATCTGGGTTGGATGACTATCCTCGTGCATCTCACCCTAACGATGAGGAGCGCCATGTTGACCTTCGGTGCTGGATGCTTCTAGCTACAAATTGTATGCGCTCAATCGCCGGGTTTCTTAAAATGGACAGCTCTCTTGAGAAGGTACTGCAATATGAATTTCTGCACTGGCTTTGTCTCACCCATTTACTGACCGACTCTTTTTCTTGAAAAATCTGTGATCTTCTGCAGGATTACTATAAATTGTCAGATCAACTTTCAGATTTTGAGACACTTAACAAGGTATTGCCCTGAAAGTTCTGATAGTTTATTTTCGTTCATGAATGTTGTTTTTATTGTGTAGATCAATCCGACATCATTCTTTGAGTCACTTAACTAATGGTATTACATTTTTGGATATGAATAGAGGCACTTATTCAATGCTAATAATTATGATCCGGTACATTCTATTTTATATGACCCTTTAAACATAGACAGAATTATGCAATGGATGGTGGCTAATTTACCAAAAACTCCAGTGAATACTGTGGTTTTAGTTCCTGCCCAACTTCAAGGGGCCATATAAGTAAATTTGCTGGGGATAGTTTTGGGAAACATGCTGAGCTTTCTGTTTGCTGCTGAGTATTACAGTATTATGGTATCGTATGCCAGTAGGAGACAAGAAGTATGACACAAATGCCTTTGAATTCATGATGTGTTGTGTAGTCTTTTTTTCTTTCTTCCAAAGAGCAGCTATCTACTAAATGCTTGTTATCGACTTATTGGGTTTTGCATGTAACAAGCTGTGTTCAAGCAATAACTAGGCTTCCATTGTTCAGTTGTTTGTTGCATTTTGACAGATGCACTTGGATGACAAAACTGGTGCCTATTTTGACTTTGGTAACCATACAGAAAAGGTTGGTGTTGCGTTTCCTCTCAGCCTTGTGATTTAGCTTACAGGCATGATTACTGATTTTGGTTGTAAGATCATTGTTAGGTTCGTTTGAGATGGTATGAAGATAGGGAGGCTATGAAACGAGAACTCCTGCGGGAGACATTAGAAGCCCCGCAGCTGCAATTAGTACCTCATGTTGGTTATGTCAGCCTATTCCCATTCATGATGGGGGCCATTCCACCTGTATGCTCACTACCTCCCATCTGTTTGCTTCTCACTTTTACCGTGTTTTTTTATCCCAGCCCAAACTCCTAAAGTGATAAGCACTATTTAACTCTGTTCAGGAATCATGGGTTCTTGAGAAGCAGCTTGACCTTATATCCAACACCTCTATCCTGTGGACGGATTATGGCCTCCGGTCACTTTCTAGAACAAGGTATATCTAAATATCTGTATTTATTCACTTTGCTAAGGAGCACAGCTCGATGGTTAAAATTGGAGGTACTCGTGACTTTGGAACTTCTAGAGCATCCACACTGTAACTTCACTAGAGGGCCCAGTGTAGAAGACTTGGGCCAGTTGTATTACTATTACACTCACTGAACAATATTACTAGGTCATTCAGTTAGTAGTTTCTGAATTTGCCTTAAACAAAGTAGTTTCTGAATTATTTGCTGATCCATGGTCCAGCTCAATGTATATGAAGCGTAATACGGAGCATGACGCTCCGTACTGGAGAGGTGCCATTTGGATAAACATGAACTACATGATTCTTTCAGGACTCCATCACTATGCACACGGTAAAACTCCTCAAACAATGCTGTGAAATGTACCATACTAGTATTACCTTTCACAAATTTCACTGTATGCATTACACTCTTAACACTGCGCTGCCCTGTAGAGGATGGTCCGTACAGGGTCAGGGCAGGGGAACTGTACGATGAGCTAAGATCGAACCTGATTCGGTATATCCGTTTTTCTACCACGAGAAACTGAAACCAGCTGAATTTCAGCCTCTCTAAGATGCGCCTGTGGTGCTAACTTATTTGCCTGCATTTACAGGAACATTGTAGGGAATTACCAGGAAACCGGGTTCTTCTGGGAGAACTACGACCAGAAGAACAAAGGGAAGGGGAAGGGCGCGAGGTCGTTCACCGGATGGACGTCCCTCGTCGTCCTGATCATGGCCGAGTCCTACCCATCGTTGCACAGGTAGATAGATGTATCGGTGTATCCCGAGCGGCCGCACATGAGGTAGAAATCCCAGCTGGAACGGAAGGCTTGATCAGTGATCGCCGTTGTTTAGCTTGATTTTGAGCGAAATGCTGGGAAGAGCTTCCCTTGGGAGCATTGCAGCTTTACTCACTGGATTTTGGGGTATAACTGCTAGTCACTCGATCATGATATATACCTGTTTTGTCGTTATCCCCTGATTCTATAGATTGGTTTCCCGAGTATAACTTGTTTTTCCTGGGCTTGGAGATGCGCACGAGAAGTATTATGAGCATGCAGACATCAGAGGCAATGAAGCTGAGTTTACTGTCATCTGCCGACGAGTGATATAACAGCACCTTATTTATATTTTTTGACGGGGATAAATATATATATTTTTTTAATTCCCAGGGATAAATGTCGAGAGAACAGAGTTCTTTTCGTAGCGTTCCTTCCAAGGGAAAGAGCCCCGCCTGACCGGTGGGCCCTGCCCCTGGGTCTGGCTGGGTAGACCTGCTTTTGTCCCTTGTGGAACGGCCCCGAGTAGACTTGGAAGCATCCTCCGGTCTCGCAGACTGGCACGCACGCAAAGCCACGGATGCGCGCGCTTTTGGGCGCCGTGACGGACAAGAGTCGATCGCCGCTTTGAATGGAATCACGGCATAGTAGTACTACTCTCTGTACACACCCTCTAGTACTCTACCACCAGCGAATCGTCCTGCTCAGAGGCAGTAAATCCTGTTGTTTTCCCGGAGCAAATAAATGGAGGTCGTGGTCCTGGCACCCAGAATCTCTTGCCATCAACACGCGGTTCTGCCGCACCCATCATTGACTTCAGAAGAGTGTATGTAGCAGCAGCACTTGGCACGAGTGCCGCACTGTAAATGTTCTGATGGTGCCGACGGTGGGCCGCGCTGCGTATGTTTCACGGGCAGCATCAAGCTAGCCTGGCCATGCCGTGCCGTGCTCGTCGAAAAGAATGGAAGAATCGCGCGTTCTAAAAAACCGGAGGGAATCGTGGACTCGCGGTGGCTAATCATCCTAGCCATGTTGTTGCCTTTTTTTTTGCGGAAAAACTAGCCATGTTGTTGCCTGACCAATCACCAGCCCATCATAGGACGGCGGGATTAGTGGTCACATGAGCGCCCAACTGATTGAACACTGCAATCATTTCTACGCTCACGATAAGCGCACTTGAAGTTGAACTTAGTACACATACTGTTGGGATATAACTATTAGATATGACCCGCCCAGGAGGGGTCGGGTTATACCTATGACGATTCTTGAAGCCCAAGGCGATGCTTGAAGATGGCGGTTCAGTTAAGGGCTCAAAAGCCCGAAGGCGACTTAAGGCTCGTAGAGATAAACCGCCATATGTATATAACTCGTATTGTAAGGCAGGAATAGAGAAAGACCGAGTCGGACACTGTTTATGAGTCAGCCGGGACTTTGTGAGCCGTTGGGTGTCAACCTCTGTATATAAAGGGACGGCCCGGCGGCGGTTCAGGACAAGTAACATCAGATCGAGAACTAGGTCAAGCGGATTCGCTCCTCGAGACATAAGCAATCCCACTCAAACTGGATCGTAGACTTTTACCTTCATCGTAAGGGGCCGAACCAGTATAAACCTTGTGTCCTTTGTCCCGATTAACCCCTTTAAGTTTCCTAGTTGCGATGGCTCCATGACTAAGTCCTTTCACTAGGACATCTGACGTGACAATTCCACGACACATACACATGCGCAACTGCTCCGTGGTGTGGTTTTCAGGGAAGCCAACGCGAAATGGGAGGGCGTGTGAAGGTGTGTCTGTGCCGGATCTTGCGGGAATCGATCAATGATGGTCTTCGTTGGATCTGTTTGGTGCAGTCTTACAAGTCTGATCCTTCAGATCTACGACTCTCTTCACCTGCTCTGGTGCGCTGATTCTATGGGGGCTTAGCACGATGACTTACCAACTGTCTACCACCTCTAAGTGAGGGGAACCCCTTGGATCTAGATCTTGGAGTTCTTGGTGTTCTCCTTGTTATTCGTCTCATATTCCTCCATAGCTTTTGTTGTTGTGGTGGGATTTGGGAGTGAGGGACTTGACCACTTCGTGTGTTCTTGCATTGCATTAGATGCATCGGTTTGAGTTCTCTACAATGATACGTGGAAGTGAAAGTTGAGAAGCTTATTACTCTTGGGTGTTTGGGCACCCTAGAGCTTGTGCCTCTTGGGTGCTTGGGGTGCCTAGACGGTTAGTTGTGTCGCGAAGTTCAATCGTTATGGTGGAAAGCTCCGGGACAAGCGTCAAGGTCGCCAATTAAGTTGTGAAGATTAGCTGAGCAATTTGTACGGGGTCGAGTGACCGCCCCAAGGGGTTGTCAAAGTGTATGGGTTCGGTGACCGCCCCATGGGTTGCCATTTGTACAGGTTCGGTGGCCGCCCTCAAGTGTCCCTTAATGAAATCATGACATATTGCATTGTGCAAGGGCGTGAGGAGATTAGGTGGCCCTAGTGGCATTTTGAGGAGCACGGTGCCTCCACACCGCTCCAAACGGAGATTAGCATCCGCAGCAGTGTGAACTTTGGGATACATCGACGTCTCCGCGTGCCTGGGTTATCTCTTATATCCGAACCCTTTATTTATGCACTTTACTTTGTGATAGCCATAATATTTCATGTTATATATCATGTTATCACTTAGTTGTTTACCTCGCTTAGCATAAGTTGTTGGTGCACATAGATGAGCCTAATTGTTCTAGGTTTTGTGCTTGACAAATAAACGTTAGTTTTATTTCGCATTTATTCAACCCTAAATCGTAATTATTTTAAAGCGCTTATTCACCCCCCCTCTAGGCGGCATCCACGATCTTTCAAATGGTCTCTATACTACCGTGATCTATTATGAATAAAT
This sequence comes from Triticum aestivum, assembly GCF_018294505.1. Classification (NCBI taxonomy): domain Eukaryota; kingdom Viridiplantae; phylum Streptophyta; class Magnoliopsida; order Poales; family Poaceae; genus Triticum; species Triticum aestivum. The sequence goes on from NC_057801.1 coordinate 723,846,181, forward strand.
CGATTTTTTTTAAATCTCGTATCTATTAAGCAGCACCCCATAAAGAAGGAAAATTATAGCAAGCCTGGGGAGCCAAACTTGCCAGAAGGAGTCGCTGGCGTGCTGCGGCGTAACGGGAGTTTGATAGTGCACTCGTGAACTCAGCTAGATTGGCCGAGAGAGGTATCTACCATTTCGCGGGCTCAAACCCAACGCGACTTACAAGAAGGATTAATCGGTGTTGAGCGGTAACAAATTCGGTTGTGTTTTATGTTTTCCTAGTCATGAGTATCTACCACATTTTTGCTTATCAAGTTGTGCTTTAAACTAAAAGTTGTACTTTGAGGTGTGGTAAGGGCATGTTGTGTCTACATCATACACAAATAAAACATATTTAAGTCAATTTTCTCAAAAAGGTAAAACAAGTAAATAAAAAACCATTGAAGTTCGGCCATATTCCCCACTCCGGAACCAAAAGAAATTTCTTCTATAATTTTTGTTGGGTTAATTGTTAACTATCTTCTACATGAGAATTAGCAAATCCGAAATATAAAACCATTTAGCTATGGGACTTCTACTAGGCTTTAGTACATGTGTAAATATAAAAGTGAGGACACAATTGAGATCTTATAGGTATAAGCAATTGATTTGAGAAATAATTATTTTTAAGTCAACGGAGCCAAAATCACTCTTCTATATTTTCTTGTGGTGCACCGTGACTTGGACCGCACTGACAGAATGAAAAGGACAGCTTAAGAAACTACGAGTTTATAAGAACAACGCATGTCCACTACTTCGCAGACTCCAGTACCCAATTTAACACAGCTTGCAAGCAAGATTTATCAGGCATTCAGCGGTAACAAATAATTTTGCCGGTCATTACTATGAATACTAGGTGTGTCTATCATTTTTGTTTCTCAAGCAATGTTTCCACTTTGAAATTTTGGTGATAACTCATGGGCACATGTCGTGTCTACATCATAGACAAATAAACATATTCAAGTCAATGTGCTCAAAAAGGTAAAGCAAGTAAATTTAAAACCCCTTGAAGCTCAACCATATTCCCCACTCGGGAGTCCGGAGCTGCCCCCATAACCAACCACGAGCAAAAAAACCAAAGAGCCATCGTGCGTGCCTATTACAACGCCCCGACGCGGCTGGGTTGGTTAGTTGTTGCCCGGCCCCGTACCCCCACCACACCAAATCCACCGGGGACGCCGGCGGGCGGCACGGCCATGGCCACCGCGCCGGGCGTCCGCACGGTGGCCGCCGTCTTCGGGCTGCTGCTCCTCGCCTTCGCGCTCTCCTCCACCGTCATCTACCTCGCCTCCCCGGCCCGCGCCGCCTCCCCCAGCAGCATCCTCCTCAACCTCCGCCCCTTCGCCGCCCGCTGCCCGCCCGCCGCGCCGCTCCGCGTCTTCATGTACGACCTCCCCCCGCGCTTCCACGTCGCCATGATGGCCTCCTCCAGGAACGGCGGCGGAGGCGGCGGCGCCGAGGGGAACTCCACCGCGTTCCCCGCGTGGCCGCCCTCCGCGGGCGGGATCAGGCGGCAGCACAGCGTGGAGTACTGGATGATGGCGTCCCTGCAGCAGCAGCAGCAGCGGCAGGGAGGAGGGGCGGCGGAGGCCGTCCGCGTGCGGGATCCGGACGCCGCCGAGGCCTTCTTCGTGCCCTTCTTCTCCTCGCTCAGCTTCAACGTGCACGGCCGCAACATGACCGATCCCGACACCGAGGCCGACCGCCTCCTTCAGGTAGCAGACGCTCCTCCGCGCTCCCTTATCTCACTGCTTTTGCTGGTCGCTCTGTCCTGTGGCCCAGAATGGATCGTCTCGGCTCCGATTGAGACGTCTCTGCTCTGGATTGCGTTTTGTGCTCCAAATTACCCGGTGAAAACTGTACTGCTACAAAACACACTAGACGGACGAAAGATCACAATAGGTTAATGGTCCATTGAACACTGTATAAGCTCATCAAAGATAAACACCCAGGCTCTGAACATTGCTCTCATGGCTGGTGTTCCATCGCTGTCGACCGCACTATTTAGCAGCAGTGGTCTCCCCCAAATTATGGCAGACATGACAGGCCGCTATCTCCTTTACTTGCAATGTGGCTTGCCTTGAAAGAAAAGAATGTCTGGGAATTAGCAAGTATAATTTGTGAGGTGTAGTGATATGGGTTTCCCGGTAAGCTATCTGGCTGGTTTGTGTATGAGTTGTAGTGGCAGGTTAGTAGGCTCTGATCACCATGGATGTTCTTTGTGGAACTGAATCAAAATTGCGGAAGGGAGTGCTGAGGTAACCTATTGTCTGCTACACTTGACAGTTCATGTTTGTATGGTTTGATCTTGTAAGAAATTCTCGATTGGACATGGTGTGTCTATACATTTCGAGGGTTAATCGATATTACTTATTGTGGATAGTATGGCCACAAGCAGACTTGATACACATAATGTCTCTGCATCTTTGGTCGTGCTTATCAACCACTGCAAATTTATAGCTAGCAATCAGGCAACATTGGTTTTGTAAACATGTATTACGATGATAACAGAGTAACTAAGTGCTCCATGACGATGACAATGAGGCTGGATTGACATGTTTCTGTGTTCAGTATCTCTCAGAATTGTGCACTGCACGGCCCATTATGGGTGATCCTAAGTAAATACGCTCCCAATCAAAGACCTGTCATATAGTGAAACCAATCAAAGAACATTATATTTCTTGCATCGCATGTCACTTGATTGTTATTTTGTTATGTCAACCTATAAAGTTTGCTTAGCCACAAAAAAAATGTTTTTCTTAACTGTGGAAAATCCTGCAAGGCTTGGGTGAGAACAAAATCACACAAAAAGCTGTCTATAACTCTATCGGTATGCTCCCCTGTAAATGTGTAATTCTGTCCTCATTATGTGTAATCCTAAGTAAATATTTCATCAAGTATAATAACTAAATTAAATTGCCTTTTGAACTTGTTTCTATCTTGTTCTTGTAGGTGGAACTTATGGACATTCTATGGAAGTCTAAATATTGGCAACGATCTGCGGGACGTGATCATGTGATTCCGATGCATCACCCAAATGCTTTTAGATTTCTGCGAGATATGGTGAATGCGTCTGTTCTTGTAGTTTCAGACTTTGGGAGATACACAAAGGAACTGGCTTCCTTGAGGAAAGATGTTGTAGCACCATATGTCCATGTTGTAGATTCCTTCCTTAACGACGATGCATCTGATCCATTTGAGGCTCGCCCTACACTGCTTTTCTTTCGGGGGCGTACAGTCAGGAAAGATGTATGGAATTGATTTATGTCTCAGCCTAGCATTTACTGTAGTGGGATTGTCTTGAGAGTATGGGATCCTAAGGGTGTTTTTTTCCCCAGGAAGGGAAAATCCGTGGAAAACTCGCGAAGTTATTAAAGGGCAAAGATGGTGTGCGCTTTGAAAATAGTCTTGCCACAGGTGACGGCATTAAAATCGTAAGCATTCTCTGTCATTCATACCCTTCCTTTTTTTTAGTGACCTGGAATTAAATGGACTTGCCCCTCACCATACTAGTTCCTTCTAAGTGTGCAGTGGCTTTTGTTTATGGTTTCGATATGTTGATGTGATTCTCTTCTCTGTTGAGGCTTCTTGATACGAGAACTGATATTTTATAAAATGTTTACTCCTTGCAGTCTACAGATGGCATGCGATCATCAAAGTTTTGCCTCCATCCTGCCGGGGATACTCCTTCGTCATGCCGGCTGTTTGATGCCATTGTCAGTCATTGCATTCCTGTGATTATCAGCAGCAGGATCGAGCTCCCTTTTGAGGATGAGATTGATTACAGCGAGTTCTCACTTTTCTTCTCAGTTGAAGAGGCTCTAGAACCTGATTACTTGCTCAACCAGCTCAGACAGATGCCTAAAGAGAAGTGGGTTGAGATGTGGTCAAAGCTGAAAAACGTCTCTAGTCACTATGAATTCCAGTATCCCCCCAGGAAGGATGATGCGGTGAACTTGATATGGCGGCAGGTGAGGCACAAAATCCCCGCAGTTAATCTTGCGATTCACAGGAGTAGGAGATTAAAAGTCCCAGACTGGTGGTGAGGATTTGGTGAATCGTGTACATATTATCATATTGATGGCGAACCGGCATCATTCATATGGTTCACGACGAAGCCATGGCGGTCATTCCTTGTGCACCATGACACTGGATCCAGGAAGATGTTCTAACAGGCACTAACATTTTTGCCCCTTTTCGTTGATCTTACGACACTGTAACCATTACCCCCCTTGAGGTCATGATATAGTGAGAACGTGTGCATTAGAAAACACACTTACAAACATGTGTACCAATAGACTGGATGTTGCAATGTATTCAAGTAGATATAATTTTTCTTACTACTTCTTGAGCCCTTTAACAGCCAAGGTATCTTTTTTTGTTGTTGGTTGTTTTTGAGATAGCTAACCACTCATTTCAAGTGGTAACAGCCAAGGTATCTTTTGATACGTTCGTTCTGTGTTGTTTCCTGTGAGAAATGCTCTGGGTGGCTGGGATCAACTGTTGGCCTGCTTATCTCATTGACTTGTTAGTAGTGGTAGCACAGTAGGTTTTCAGGAAGTGAATCAGGATGTAAGAATTTTATATGGTGGGGAACAAACTGACTATGGTGTGGACTGTGGAGAACACTTTTATCATGGGCTACTAATTTTTAGCTTGTCATGTCTGTCCTGTTTGCAGCAATTTCTTGGTGGGGATTGTGGAGAAGTAATTGGTGGCTGTGTTTCCTCCAACATCCAGACTGACAAGAAAAATCCCTGCAGTTAATTTTGCGATTCAGAGGAGTATATAGGAGATTAAAAGTCCCAGACTGCTGGTGAGGATTTGGTGAATCGTGTACATATTATCATATCGATGGCAAAACCGGCATCATTCATATGGTTCATGACGAAGCCATGGGTGTGCGCCATGACACTGGGTCACAGGAAGGACTTGCCAAATTTATATATATATATTCAGAGGGTCAAAATGGATTTGATCAAACCAACTCCACTTTCGATTTCTATTTGGAATTCAGACTACTAAAGCTCGTCTGCAAGATGGGCCCACCTAGAAGCTCTCATGGACTGTAAACAGCAAATGCCAAGGACTAATTTGCATATATATCCAGAGGGTCAAAATTTAATTTAAGATTTGGTTGGGGTGCGCCTGCCCAGGCAGTAGTGCAACGCACTGGACGACACCCGAGGGCCCCAGTGGCAAGCCACTGTGGTGGGCCCTCCCCCACAAAAAATAAATTTAATATCGTTATGGGCACATGGCCCACATATCAGATATTAAACTGATAAGAACAGATACTACACTTGATCTTAGCCAAAAGGCCGAGAAAGGTATGAGTTGCAGCGTTGCTCTGCCCCTCTATTTGTAGCCTACTCGCCCTCCCGTCCCCTCTTCGCTAGGCGAGGTGGTACTAAACGAGTCGCCTCTCTCGCGCGGCTGCGGAGCGCGGACGCTGCGCTGCGTGCCCCCCGACCCCGAGCCAGCCTCTTTGTTGCATGGGCCTCAAGCGAGACGGCCTTTCCGATGAGGCCTGTATTATGGGCCTGATTTGCTCTCGGCTCTTGGAGGCCGGGCCCTGTCGGAGCGTGTTCTGAAGCCTGACGGTCCTGCATGTTATATGTATGGCTGGCTGAGGCGCTGCACTGCACTGCACGGTGAGACGAGACAACCGGCGAGGCGGACTCGATCGACCGGCAAACTCCCCGGGAATGCAGTCGTCGTGATCGATCGTTATGTGCGTTCTTTTGCAGAATATATACTCTACTACTAGTGTGTAGCTCTGCACAACAGAAGCGACGTTTGAAGATGCAAGGTAGCATCCATCCATCAAGGAATAGTAGTAAAATGTGCATGCAATAAATAGAAAAACACCGCAGATATATAACAACAACAACAAAATGCACTCCTAATAGTTATCCCCTTCCCCACGGATCATATTAGACTATCCCAGAATGATTCTCATCCTCTAGAGTCTAGATTGTTCTATATCAATGTTTGATGTCATACTTCAATGTGAATCACCAGTTTTTTTTTCCGAAAAAGATTCAACTCTATTAGTTCATCAAAAGTACAAAGCACCTCGAACATAATAGAAATTTACATCGAGGTCGGTCTCTAGACCACCGAATGACAACTACCGCCATCAGAACGAGCCGCCAACATGCCGCTCCTCTACTGGAGCCGGCATGACATTATCGATGACATTCAGGAAGTCTTCATGCACGTTCCCCTAAGAACTAGTACCATGGAGCCGCAGTCGTCGTCGTTGAACTGTCGAACATATCTGAAGGAACTGGCACCAAATCTTGCCGGCGCATGCACGAGAAGAAACTCTAACCTCGTCGCCCCAAGGAAACGACATAAATCTACGTCGAAGCTCTGTCGACTGCGTCCAGATGGACGAACTCGAGGAGAATCAGAGGACGGAAAACAAACTCGAAGAAGAAGCATCGTCATCCACCAGAGCGCCGCACCAGTGAGGACCGAAGAAAAGCTAACCTAAAATACTAACCGAAGCAAAGGCACCGGGAGTGAATCGCCGGTTTATGATGTGCTACTGAAATTATTGATCTCACCAACAAATGATATTAACCTACGACATATCGACATATAAGCTTGTGATTCAACTAATAATTTAAAAATAACATAATTATCATAATCCACAAATTTGTGCTCGTGTTGATTGTCACACCTCCCAAGCTTTACCATGCCTATTACACAATATCATGGACATAAGAGAGTATCTCGTGTTTGCTTCCATGCTACTAATGTCTCTTTTTATTAGAGAATCCTATAAGCATGGGAAATGAAGCTTCTAGAATACATGGGATGATAGAGTGGGGGATCAATTAGAAGGCGATGTGGCAGAATCCTATGGGTTTAGAAATTATCTAACGAATGGCAATGCTCAGATTTTCCATATCTCAACCGTTCGATGGAGCATTTTCAACACTAATGTTTGAAGTTATTGTCACACTACATAGTAGTATAGAGGTATAGATATATGACAAATCGTTCTTCCCTTCGATGAGCTGGATCAAACATGTGTTTCTTACCTTGGTTCTGATCATACGTGGTTGCTTGTTTATCTCTTGTTGATGTTTTAATGGTGGCCAGAAACATTCAAGAACTAAGAGCAACACTAGCAGGGTCACCAAAATGTTTGATTGTCATAGTAATCGTCAATATGACAATTTTGAGAAAAACACCACTCTAGCAGAGTCGCCATCCGACCGAATCATCATAATTCATGGAGGGAACTCCATACTAAGTTAGCGATTACCTATATTTTGAGGTTGTGGGGCTTCGTTTGGAGGGCAGGCGGCCAAACGCCCACCGCGACGCGAGATAATGAACTGTGGTCACGACATGTCCAACTAGTCGCGCCCCTTCCCGCTACCGCGCCCCATGTTTTCTCACTGCCTGCCGTTGTAAAAAAGCATGGCTCTCTTTCTCTACACTACCACCATCCGTGCCTCGCAAACTCTTCTTTCTCTGCACTTACACCCTATCGGTTCCCCTTGACCAAAATGGGTTCTGCTCTCGGAGGAGAAGAAATGAATGCTCGACAAGGAGGAAGTCGTTGGAATCGCTGAGGATGAGTGTGATCGCGGCGACGCGGAGGAGGCCATGCAATAGGATCCCGCCCTCCTCAACAGGTGCCTAGTTTCTAATCTGAAACACATGTTGGTGTTTGGGATGTCAAGCACGAATACATGTATATATCCCGTCTGGGTAGGAGAGGCCTTACACACGCAACTTATATCGGCCACCACATGCTCCTTGATGCCTCACTATTAAGGAGGCATGAGAAGGCATGAGACGAGCGCTACACTGTCAACGTGTCGAACTTCCACCACAAGAAATATTTGAGCAGACCACCGGTTGGCGGAGGCTGACGTTTGAGAGCAACAACACCATACTGCGAGGAGGCACGATAAGATTTCGCAGCGGAGAGCACGAAAGCGCGTCAGATGATGCCAATTCAATGTCAATATTGAGGCGACGACTCATGCAATATTGGTCTTGCCCCCTTGAGAAAGTCATTGATGGAAATATGCCTAGAGGCAATAATAAAGTTGTTATTATTATATTTCCTTATTCATGATAAAGGTTTATTATTCATGCTAGAATTGTATTGATCGAAAACTTAAATACATGTGTGGATACATAAACAAATATTATGTCCCTAGTGAGCCTCTACTAGACTAGCTCGTTGATCAAAAGATGGTTAAGGTTTCCTAACCATAGACATATGTTGTCACTTGATAACGGGATCACATCATTAGAAGAATGATGTGATGGACAAGACCCATTTGTTAGCTTAGCATTTGATCATTCAATTTATTGCTATTGCTTTCTTAATGTCAAATACACATTCCTTCGATTATGAGATCATGCAACTCCCGGATACCGGAGGAATACATTGTGTAATATCAAACATCACAACATAACTGGGTGATCATAAAGATGCTCTACAGGTATCTCCGAAGGTGTCTATTGAGTTGGCATGGATCGAGATTAGAATTTGTCACTCCGTATATCAGAGAGGTATCTTTGGGCCCTCCCGGTAATACACATCACAAGTAGCTTGCAAGCAAAGTGACTAAGGAGTTAGTTACGATTTGATGTATTACAGAACGAGTAAAGAGACTTGCCGGTAACGAGATTGAACTAGGTATGAAGATCCTGATGATCAAATCTCAGACAAGTAACATACAGACAGACAAAGGGAGTTACATATGTCGTCATTAGGTTCGACCGATAAAGATCTTCGTAGAATATGTAGGAACCAATATGGGCATCCAGGTTCCGCTATTGGTAATTGACCAGAGAGGCGTCTCGGTCATGTCTACATCATTCTCGAACCCGTAGGGTCCGCACGCTTAACGTTCGTTGACGATATAGTGTTATATGAGTTATGTGATTTGGTGACCGAATGTTGTTCGGAGTCCCGAATGAGATCACGGACATGGAGCTCCATAATAGTCTGGAGGAAAATATTGATATATAGGACGGTGGTATTTGGACACCGAAAAGGTTTCGGAGTGAACCGATGAAAGGATCTAGATGACGACTAGAGGGGAGGGTGAATAGGCATTTTTAAACTTTTACAGATTTGGCTTTATTCTAATGAGGAATTAAACTAACGGATACTTTTCAAGCACAAATCCTAAATATGCTAGGCACAACTAGGTGCACCAACAACCTACGCTAAACAAGATAGGAACTTAAGCAAACTAGCAAGCACAAGCTATATCACAAGATATGGAAATGTATGAACAACTAAGCAATTCAACTAGCACAAGATATATCAATATGAGCAAGTATGAATTGCAGAAAGTAAAGAGTGTGGGTATGAGATAACCACAAGTGAGTCAGGGACGCGAATTTATCCCGAAGTTCACACTCGTAAGAGTGCTAATCTCCATTGGAGCAGTGCCGAAGCCAAAGCTTTGGGGCGTCACCAAGTGACTCACCGTATTCTCCCTTTCGAGTCACCCCCAACGGATGAGACTCGATCCACTCGGGGTTGGTCTTGAAGGCGACCACCACACCTTTACAATCTTCTCCGGAGCACACCACAAACACGGAAGCTTCCGGAGGAACTTGACCACCTAGTCCACTTCAACACCCTTCCCCGGAGCACACCACAAAAGGAAGCTTCCCGAGGAATCTTGGCCACATAGCCTCTTCACAATCTTCTCAATGTATCACCAAACCGTCTAGGAGGCAGAAGCCTCCAAGAGTAATAAACTCACGGGCTCTCACTCGAACTAATCGATGTGGGGAGCTCAAACCAATGCAAGAAATGCAATGCAAGGTCAAGCAACAAATGCTCAACTCACTCTCTCAATCTCACAAGATGCACTCTCGAAACACTACAAAAAAATACACTTCCGTGATGATACATGTTTGTCACAATAGGTTGCGTTTTTTGTCATGCATGTACATCCATGACGATTTTATGACAGAATCGAGATAGTCATACATATGCTGTCGTAGAAGTGTTCCATGACATTACCAAAATTATCATCACGGAAGTGTCCACTTCCATGACGATAAATCGCGCGTCACAAAAGTGCTTTCGTCAAGGGTGACCGACACGTGGCATCCACCATAACGGAACGCCGTTAAGCTATCGGGTTCGATTTTGGATCCCATAATCCGTTAACAGCCCAGACCAATGGGGATTTTCCACGTGTAAAATCATCATTGGCCGCAGGAAACACGTGTTGCCTCACCGTTGGGACAGATGTCATCCACTCATTGGACAAGAGGCGCCTATGATAGGTCGACACGTGGCACGGCCCAACAGTGGCCCATTCCGGTGAAAAAGGTCGGCCCAGTAAAAATTAGCAGGCCGGCCCATATAAGGCCTACTTGTGTCAGGTCCATTTAAGCCCACGGCCTTTACGAGATGTGCCAATTCGGCCCATCAACGGCCCGTTAAACATTTGACACCATTGCAGCCCATCGTCAGTTCGAGCCCGTTAACAGCCCGCTATATATTTGGGCTCAATATCAGCCCGATGAGATTTTGGCCTGTTAACGACCCATTCAATGGATGAGCCAATTTTCAGGATGTACATCTTTCGGCCTTTTAGCGACCCATTTAAATGTTGGGCTAATTTCCGGCCCAGTGTGTCTTTCAGCCTGTTGATGACCCATAAATCTGATGGGCCATTTGTAGTTGGACCTGAGTTTTGGCCTTTTAGCGACCCATTTAAGTGTTGGGCCAATTCCCGGCCCTATGTGCCTTTCGGCCTATTAACGGACCATAAATGAGTTGGGCCATTTGTAGTCGGACCTTAGTTTTGGCCTTTTAACGGCCCATACCCTTCATGGTCCAATACCAACCCGATTTCTCTTTCGGCCTGCTAAAGGCCCACAACACAGTTGGGCCATTTACAATACGACCTGACTTTCGGCCTCTTAGCGGCCCATGCTCTTCATGGTCCAGTACAAGCCTGTTGTCTCTTTCGGCCTGCTAAAGGCCTACAGTATAGTTGGGCCATATGTAGACCAAACTTAGTAACAGCCTGTTAACGGCCCATGAAATAAATTGGGCCCACCTGTTGCCCGCTTCGATGTCTGTCACACCCTAGCTAGTCATGCATTAGAGTGTTGCATCATGTTTACTTTTTCATCAGAAACTTGAAATGGGGATGACAGAACCCCCAGCCCCGTCTGAAACCAACTAGGGTTACTAAAATAATTTTTCAATGAACCTGAAATGCCCTTCTAAAATGTCCATCATTTTAGCCTTGGTTCAGAACCTCTGACAAAAGTGGTGCACATTTTTCTAGGCCATCATAGGGTCTTTGAATTAAATCATAGATATTTGAAATTGGGCATTTAAAATAATATAAAATATTTAAATGCTCAAATATCTCCAAACTAAAATGTTTCATGTTGGAAATAATCCAACTATGGACCAGGAGTAGTTTGGTGAATTTTGGAGTTGCCTAGGTATTTTAATTAATTCAACAAAGTTGCAGATATATTAAATAAAACAGAAAACAGAAAAGAAAGGGGAAAGACTTACCTGTGCGGCCCAGCCAGCTGGCCGGCCCAGCTAGCAACCGACCCAGCCCAACACTGTAGCTCCCCGTCGTCTTCCTCCCCACGCCCCGAAGCTGCTGCGTGCTCGCGCGCGCGCGGCCGCGCGGCCACCTCCTGCTTGCCGACGCCCTCCTGACCGCGTGGACGACGTCCGCAGCCCGTCCCGATCCCCCCTGCTCTCGCTCACTCTCCCCCGTTTCTCCCTCGCTCTCTCTCGCTCTCGGCCGAAGCACACCGTCGCCGCCGTTCGCCGTAGCCACTGTCTCCGGCCACCCCTCGCTCCCCCGAGTAGCTCAGAAGCTCCGCCACAACTCCCTCTTCCTCCCCACCGCTCCACGAGTCCCCGGAAGCCCTGCATCGCCGCCACGTCGCCGTTCCCCTCTTCGGGCTCCGACCACCGTCGCCGACGAATTCGCCGTCTCCAGCGCGTCCCCGAGCCCGCTTCGACGCCCACCGCAACCGCGGTGAGCTACGCCACTGTTTCCCCCTCTTCTCCCCCTCGTTCCCTCACCGTAGCTTCATCTCCACCACGGCCGAACCTCCGCCGTCGCCGAGCTCGCCGTCGACGCAGCTCCGGTGACCATTTGGTCACCCCGGCGAGTCCAACGCGTTCACAGAACCCAGTAGAGCATCCCTAGCGCCCCACTTTGCTCGACTTCGAGCTCCAGCACCACTCCTGTGCACGACCGAACCCCGGCGGCCGCAGCCGAGCTCACCGCCGTCAACTCCGGCCACCCCGACCCCAACGGACTCCGCCAAGAGCCGCGGGTCGTCCTCAGCTTCACTCTGGTGATCGCCGCGGTCCATTTGGTGGCCGAAACGACCAAAACCACTATCGCCGCCGCACTGTTGGTCGCCGCCGGCCAGAACTCCGGCGAGCTGACGTGGCCTAGTTGATTAACCACTAATCCACCACCTACTGACGCTGACAAGTGGGCCCCAGGGCTTAGTCAAAGCTAACCAGCCCGGGGTCAACGCGGGATTAGCCCCTGTGACACTGACGTGTGGACCCCACACGTCAGGTTTGACCCGAGCCAGCCCTGTTGACCTGCTGATGTCACTGTGATGTCAGGCTGACGCAGTAATTGAATTTCTGGATTTAAATTAAATCAGGAAATTCTAGAATATTATTTAAACTTCAAAAATTCATAACTTTTATTCTGTAACTCCAAATTGGACAAATTATATATGAAAAATGATCAGAAAAATCCAATCTATCCATCTGTACTATTTTCATGCATGATCAAACAAGTTAAATTGATGTTTTAATCAGAATAAGAAAAGGCACTTTAAAAGGCCATATTTGAATTTGGAATTTGAATCTTTGATTCAAATTTGCTCAAACCCTACTGGCTTTAGTTGCATTAGCCCAACACACTCATATTGCCATGTTTCATGCATGCATCATATTGTTGCACATTGTTTGGTGATGCCTGTGTATCGTTATCCTTTGCGACAGGATCTGTCCCCGAGGAGTATCGTGATTACCCTAACGAAGAGTCGTATCCGTGCAACGAATCATCAGGCAAGCAACCAACCATTTGATCATATCGATACAATCCCATGTTCTCGCTCCTGCTCTCTTTTACTGCATTAAGACAACGCGATTCAAACTGCTGTGTGCTACGGTAGTTGAACCCATTTCCTCTGCATGACCTGTCATTGCCACAGTAACTAGATGAAACCCACTAGCATGTGTAGGAGTTGTTTGAGCCATATGTATGTGTTGTTCCTACCTTGCTATGCCTGCTATGCTTAGAGTCGTGTCAGGTCTGGTTCATCTGGGTGATGGGCTAGAGTGAAATGATTATGTCGGTAATGAGAGTGGTGTGGTGAACACGATTTGGTAAAGGTATCGATGAGAGGCCATGTAGGAGTACATGGTGGGTTGTTTCATTGAAGCCGACCTTAAGCACTGAGATCTGTATGTGTGATTTAAGATTCAGCTACTACCATGCATTGGGCCCGAAACCAATGGACCCTCTCGACTTCTTATTCACCCTAGTTCTCCGTCCAGGAGTTGCAAGTAGTTTCTGGTGTTTGTAGCCTACTGGAGGCCGTGGACAGCGCTGACCGTAGGGGTGGGCTGTGATGCGGTAGGTACGTGGCCGGGTGTACCGAATACCCGTTAGGTATCTCGGGAACCCTGTTCACATCGTTCGGGGCCGTATGGGAAACCTCGGCCGGACTCCCTGCGGATGGAACCTGAATAGGCGATAAACCTGGACTGGAGACTTAGGTGATTAGGTAGGTCGTGGCCGACACCCACGTTGGGCTTCCGCTTGAAGGTTGCCGAGTACATGTCGTGTAAACGACGGTAAGTGGTGAGAGCGTGTATGAAGAAGTACCCCTGCAGGGTTAACATGATCTATTCGAATAGCCGCGTCCGCGGTAAAGGACTACTTGGTTGCCTATACAGTTCATAGACAAGTAAATGGAAACTACTAAAAGCCTCAAGATAAGTGTGAGTGCCGAGGATGGCTCTTCCGTAGGAAGACGGAGGTGGATCCTCGGTAGTGTATTGAAGTGGTGAATAGTGGACTCGTGTGCGCAAAACTGTTTCAAATGGAGTATCGTAGGATAGTCTAGCCAAGAGTCAAAGCTGGCTTGCTGCAATAACTCCACCAACCCCTCTTGATACTATGCATGTATGTAGGATCTGATGTAAGTCTTGCTGAGTACCTTTGTACTCATGTTGCTATAATCTACATTTTTACAGAAGACGCTGCAACCCCTTCTGATGGGTTCTATGTAGACGTTGACATCAACGAGTAGGCTAAAGACCCAGGTGGTGACCCTGAGCTTGTGAAGGACCACGTAGTATAGCTAGGCTTTCCAAGCCTCTTTTATTTTACTAGTTGTCTGTACTCAGACAAGTTACTTCCGCTGTTGGCTTGTATGATTGTATGACTTGTATGTTGGGTCGTGAGACCCGTACCTTTGTGTGTATGATATGTATGGCTCCCTGAGCCTTAAATAAAGTACTTGTGTCGTAGAGTCATGTTGTGATGCTTCGTTGTATTTGCACATATCGAGCATATTGTGTGTATGATTGAAATGCTTGGTATGTGTGGGATCTGACTATCTAGTTGTTTATCTTTAGTAGCCTCTCTTACCGGGAAATGTCTCCTAGTGTTACCGCTGAGCCATGGTAGCTTGCTACTGCTCTGGAACACTTAGGCTGGCCGGCATGTGTCCTTCTTCGTTCCTGTGTCTGTCCCTTCGGGGAAATGTCACGCTTTGAGTACCGGAGTCCTGTTAGCCCGCTACAGCCCGGTTTACCGGAGTCCTGCTAGCCCAGTGCTACAGCCCGGACCCACTTGCTGATGACCGACATGTTCGAAGCTGGGTCATGGATGCCTGTCCCTGTAAGTCTGTGCCACTTTGGGTTTACGACTAGTCATGTCAGCCTGGGCTCTTTATCATATGGATGCTAGCGACACTATCATATACGTGAGCCAAAAGGCGCAAACGGTCCCGGGAAAAGGTAAGACGACACCCGTGGGGATACCGTGCGTGAGGCCGCAAAGTGATATGAGGTGTTACCAGCTAGATCGATGTGACATCGAGTCGGGGTCCTGACAGCGTTGGCATCAGAGCCGGACTGCCTGTAGGTTCTCTAAGCCAAACTGGTCGATGTTGAGTCTAGAAATTCTTAGTTATATGTAGGGGAATTGTTTGTGGGTTGGAACGTAAGGCTCTTTTTACTCCTTATACCTTATGACATTCTGATCTGAGTCAGTCCATTCTTCCACCGGGGGTTAAGGAATTAGGATCTGTTCTCTCTATCAGGATCACGTGTTACTAATCAGTAGTACCTTATAAGTTTGATGGATACAAGCCTAGTTCAGTTCTACTACCACATTGTGTTGTTAGAATGGATTCAGAACTTGATATGATGATGTTGGGTGTGTACGAAATCTTTTGTCAAATGTCTCAATATCCTTTTTGAGCATTTACAGCTGTTATGCTGCCGAAATTTTGCTAGAAATTCTAATGCCTTTGCATTATAATTGTGCTTTCAGATGGCCACTCGCGACCTCAATCAAGTGGTTCGCCTGACTCGATGCCTAGATGTACCCGGCCATACTGCTAAGTTGGTTAGGGTAATGACTGAGGCTGGATACCGCTGGTATCCTGAGTACACGGTCGAAGAGCAATTCCGAGACTTTAATCAAAGCCAGTATCTCTGCACTGTCAGGATATTTCCATCCTATCCTGGATCCACTGAGCCTCTTCACTGCTCCTATGGACTCGGGATTACTATTGAGATGGCTGTGCAGGACGCCGCCTACTCTATGATGACCATTATGCGAGTCAGATCTGGTCTATTTCGGGACTCTGATTTCCGGTATATGCCAGGATCACTTCCGGGAGCACAAGGATATCTCCAAGCTATCTATGCTGATTCTACTCAGGAGGATTCACGGACTCGCACCACTGCTGAGATGCTCGAGGATAAGGACCGTGAAAATCGGGCCTTAAGGTTAGAGCTCTTCAATACCTGTGCCGACCACTGGGCCACTTTGACTCGGTTCGCACCGGCGGTGCAAGCTGGATATTCAGATATGCGCGATCTCTATCCAGTGAGATCTGCTCTGCCGGACGTGATGGTTTGGCGTGATGTAGGAGGCATCACCCCACCTCGCGGTCCCCGTAGGCCACCGTTTGTTGGTCCAAGGCCTCATCCTAGCCCCTATGGTCCACAAGCTCCGCGAGATCGTCTGTTTCCGGATGAACATGTTGAGCTTCCAGGCTATGGAGGTGACTTCTACGAGGACTACTACGGATCGGTCTGAGTTAGTAGTAGTATCACTAGTTCGCACTAGCTGTGTCGTCTATTGTCCTGCGTGTCTCGTGGGATATGACCTAGTTTGTACTCTTTCCGGAGATGTAGAGAAATAATGTATAGGAGCTTGGGATGCCTCCGATGAGATGTAATCCTCTTTTCACCGTATTAGTACTTGCTTGGTCTTGTACTAAACCTGTATGGTGTGTATGACGATGGAATAAAGAAGCAGTTTCTGTATCTACCATGTCATACGGATGATCATCTTGCATTCTGAATTATTCCTTACATTGTGTATCCTATGTCGGAATTTTATCATTCTGACTAAATCATTGTCTTGTTTACCTAGGATGGTCAACACGCGCGCTAACCCTGCTTCCCAAGAGCAGGCCGAAGGCAGTGAAGCCAGAAATGAACATCTGCCTCAACCTCCTTCACTAGCCGAGGTTATGATGGAAGCTGAGAGAAACAAGCGGGAGACAAACCGGTTGTTGGAGCGTATTGAACAGAACACAGCACACCATCAGAGGGCTAACGTGGTGTCACTCAGTGATTTTATCAAATTGCATCCACCCACGTTCCACCACTCCGTCGAACCTCTCGACGCTGATGACTGGCTTCGCAGTATCTCTCACAAGCTGCGTTCCGGCGCTGGTAGCGGAGGCTGACAAGGTCACCTTGGCCGCATATCATCTTGAAGGCCCCGCCAGTCTATGGTGGGAGAATTATGGAGCTATGCGCCCAGCGGGCCATGTCACTACTTGGGCTGAGTTCAGTGAGGCTTTCCGTGAACATCACATTCCGGAGGGTCTCATGGACCGTAAGCGTGAAGAATTTTGCAATTTCACCCAAGGCCGACTTTCTGTGGATGTCTATAGCAGGGAGTTTGGTAATCTTGCACGGTATGCAACCGAGGAAGTTTCTACTGACGCCAAGAAGCAAGCAAGGTTCCGCAAGGGCCTTAGTCCTGAGCTTCGCCGCGACCTCCGTCTGCATGAGTGCACATCCTTTTCGAAACTTGTCAACAAAGCCATCAGTGCTGAAACTGGTCAGACTGACTACGACGCAACACGCAAGCATGGACGTGACATGGGTTCCTCATCCGGTGCTGGTCCTCAGAAGCGTCGCATGTGGGTACCCAACACCGCCCTGCCACCCAGGTTCACACCGAGGCCATCTTTCCAGGCGCCTCGCCCCGCTCAACAGTCTGCTCCAGCCAAGCCCTATGGGGGTCCAACCAATAATGCTCCTCCACGTACCAGTTCCGTGACTTGTTTCAAGTGTGGGGAATCTGGTCATTATATGCGTGAGTGTCCCCAGACCAACCCCAATCAATCTGCTAAAGCTGTTGGCCGTGGCAAGCCGACAGGAAAAGTGTTTCATGCTAAACCGGTCACCGCTTCACGTGGCCATGTCAACTGTGTCTCTGCCGAAGAAGCTCAAGAAGATCCCAACGTCGTTCTCGGTACGCTTCTTGTTAATTGCCACCCGGCATCTGTTCTTTTCGATACAGGAGCCTCTCATTCTTTTATATCTGAAAATTATGCTCGTTTGCATAACGATGCATTCTGTGACTTGCCATCCACTATGGAAATCTCTACCCCTGGGTCTAGATGGCAGACCTCTAGGGTAAGTTATAGGAATGAAATCCAAGTCGATAGACTTGTCTTCCTTGCATCTTTGATAGCCCTTAAATCTTCAGATATTAATATCATTTTGGGTATGGACTGGATGTCAGCTCATCATGCCAAAATTGATTGCTTCTCTAGGACTGTTCAACTCACCCACCCTTCGGGCAAGATAGTCAATGTCTTGACTCGAATAGCCAAGCGACAACTATATTCTCTTAACGCCAACCCTTTGCCAGACCTTGAGGACGTTCCGGTAGTCCGTGACTTTCCGGATGTCTTTCCAGAGGAATTGCCAGGTGTTCCACCTGACAGGGATGTTGAGTTCGTAATCGACCTCATCCCCGGAACCGTTCCGATTGCTAGAAGGCCTTATAAGATGGCACCCCTAGAACTAGCCGAGCTTAAGAAACAACTCGATGAATCCTTGAAAAAGGGTTTCATCCGACCTAGTTCATCTTCGTGGGCTTGCCCCGTCCTATTCGTCAAGAAGAAAGATGGTACGGACCGGATGGTTGTAGATTACCGACCTGTCAATTTGGTCACAATCAAAAACAAATATCCACTTCCCAGGATCAACGACCTGTATGATCAGCTCGCTGGATCCTCAGTCTTTTCTAAGATGGATTTGAGGTTGGGCTACCATCAAATCAAAATCAGAAACGGGGACATTCCTAAAACGGCCTTTGTTACTCGTTATGGCCAATACGAGTACACCGTCATGTCCTTCGGATTAACCAACGCTCCAGCCACCTTTTCTCGGTTAATGAACTCAATCTTCATGGAGTATTTGGATAAATTCGTCGTAGTTTATCTCGATGATATACTCATCTACTCCAAGAACGAGGAAGAACATGCCGAACATCTAAGACTAGTGTTGCAGAAACTTCGTGAGCATCGCCTTTATGCCAAATTTTCAAAATGTGAATTCTGGTTGCCAGAAGTGACCTATCTGGGTCATGTAATATCTGGTAAAGGTATTGTTGTTAACCCTGAGCGAGTTCAAGCCGTCCTTGATTGGACTCCACCCGAATCGGTCAAGCAAGTTCGGAGTTTTCTAGGCTTAGCGAGCTATTGCCGTCGCTTTGTCGAGAACTTCTCCAAAGTTGCTAAACCTCTAACCGAACTCCTCAAGAAAGATAAGAAGTTCGAATGGACTCCACAATGTGAGCACAGCTTTCAGGAACTGAAAAGACGCCTGACCTCTGCTCCCGTGCTGGTACCGCCAGACTTCTCCAAGGACTTTATTACCTACTGCGACGCCTCGCGACAAGGACTAGGTTGCATTCTTATGCAAGATCGACACGTAATTGCTTACGCTTCACGGCAATTGCACCCACATGAGGAGAATTATCCTACTCATGATTTAGAACTTGCAGCCGTAGTCTATGCACTTAAGACCTGGCGACATTACCTTCTCGGTAATCGTTGCGAAATATTTACTGATCACCAAAGTCTGAAGTACATCTTCACCCAACTGGATCTGAATCTCAGGCAAAGACGTTGGGTTGAATTGATCACAGACTTCGACTTAGGAATAACCTACACCCCAGGGAAAGCCAACGTCATGGCTGATGCGCTAAGTCGTAAATCTTATTGTAACAACCTGATGTTACAACAAAGTCAACCGCTTCTGCATGAGGAATTTCGAAAGCTTAACCTTCACATTGTACCTCAAGGTTTTCTCTCCACCTTGGTGGCAAAACCTACCCTTACGGATCAAATCATCAAAGCACAGAAGGTAGATCCGGGAATCTCCCGCATCAAGAGAAACATTCAGAAAGGAATTGCGAATTGTTTCTCCGTTAATGATCAAGGAGTTGTATACTTCGGGAATCGACTAGTAGTTCCCAAAGTGCGCAACCTAAGGCGATTAATCCTTAAGGAGGCCCATGAATCTCCTCTCACCATTCATCCCGGTAGTACTAAGATGTATCAGGACCTACGCCAGAGGTTCTGGTGGACTAGGATGAAGAGAGAAAGTGCTCAGTATATTGCAAATTGCGACGTCTGTCGTCGTGTAAAAGCAGAGCATCAACGACCTGCTGGCACCCTTCAACCCTTAGCTATTCCTGAATGGAAATGGGATAAAATTGGTATGGATTTCATTACCGGTTTTCCCAGAACCAAGAGAGGGAATAATGCTATTTTCGTCGTGGTCGATCGTCTTTCCAAAGTAGCTCATTTCCTACCTGTTCGTGAGAGTATAACCGCTAGTCAGCTGGCAGACTTATACATCTCCCGGATAGTGTCTCTCCATGGTGTTCCTTTGGAAATCAATTCGGATCGAGGAAGTCTTTTCACCTCTCGATTTTGGGAAAGTTTCCAAAATGCTATGGGAACTCGTCTCTCTTTTAGCACCGCTTTCCACCCTCAGTCAAGTGGTCAAGTGGAACGCGTCAATCAGATTCTAGAAGACATGCTTCGAGCCTCCGTTATCTCTTTCGGAATGGACTGGGAGAAGTGCCTTCCATTTGCCGAATTCGCGTACAACAACAGCTATCAATCTAGCTTGGGTAAAGCCCCTTTTGAAGTTCTCTATGGACGACGATGTCGAACACCCCTTAACTGGTCAGAGACCGGGGAAAGACAATTCTTTGGCCCGGATATGATTCAGGAAGCAGAAGAACAAGTTCGTATCGTTCGTGAAAAGTTGAAAACAGCCCAATCTCGTCAAAAGAGTCAATATGACCGAAAACATAAGGCTATGACTTTCGAGGTTGACGAGAAGGCTTATCTTCGGGTCACCCCTCTGAAGGGAACCCATCGTTTCGGTATCAAAGGCAAATTGGCTCCTCGTTACATTGGACCTTTTCGCATTCTTGCCAAACGAGGAGAAGTTGCCTACCAATTGGAACTACCTCCGCACCTCTCCAAAGTTCACGATGTCTTCCACGTTTCTCAACTCAGGCGTTGCTTCTCGGATCCTATCCGTGAAGTGGACCACGAAACGCTTGATCTCCAAGATAATCTTACATATCAAGAGTACCCCATTCGTATCCTCGATCAAGCCGAACGTACCACGCGATGTCATAATATCAAGTTTCTCAAGGTTCAATGGTCGCACCATTCTGAAGATGAAGCAACTTGGGAAAGGGAGGATCGTCTTCGACTTGAATACCCCGCCTTCTTCTCGGAGGAACCCAAATCTCGGGACGAGATTCTTTTGAGTGGGGGTGAGTTGTCACACCCTAGCTAGTCATGCATTAGAGTGTTGCATCATGTTTACTTTTTCATCAGAAACTTGAAATGGGGATGACAGAACCCCCAGCCCCCTCTGAAACCAACTAGGGTTACTAAAATAATTTTTCAATGAACCTGAAATGCCCTTCTAAAATGTCCATCATTTTAGCCTTGGGTCAGAACCTCTGACAAAAGTGGTGCACATTTTTCTAGGCCATCATAGGGTCTTTGAATTAAATCATAGATATTTGAAATTGGGCATTTAAAATAATATAAAATATTTAAATGCTCAAATATCTCCAAACTAAAATGTTTCATGTTGGAAATAATCCAACTATGGACCAGGAGTAGTTTGGTGAATTTTGGAGTTGCCTAGGTATTTTAATTAATTCAACAAAGTTGCAGATATATTAAATAAAACAGAAAACAGAAAAGAAAGGGGAAAGACTTACCTGTGCGGCCCAGCCAGCTGGCCGGCCCAGCTAGCAACCGACCCAGCCCAACACTGTAGCTCCCCGTCGTCTTCCTCCCCACGCCCCGAAGCTGCTGCGTGCTCGCGCGCGCGCGGCCGCGCGGCCACCTCCTGCTTGCCGACGCCCTCCTGACCGCGTGGACGACGTCCGCAGCCCGTCCCGATCCCCCCTGCTCTCGCTCACTCTCCCCCGTTTCTCCCTCGCTCTCTCTCGCTCTCGGCCGAAGCACACCGTCGCCGCCGTTCGCCGTAGCCACTGTCTCCGGCCACCCCTCGCTCCCCCGAGTAGCTCAGAAGCTCCGCCACAACTCCCTCTTCCTCCCCACCGCTCCACGAGTCCCCGGAAGCCCTGCATCGCCGCCACGTCGCCGTTCCCCTCTTCGGGCTCCGACCACCGTCGCCGACGAATTCGCCGTCTCCAGCGCGTCCCCGAGCCCGCTTCGACGCCCACCGCAACCGCGGTGAGCTACGCCACCGTTTCCCCCTCTTCTCCCCCTCGTTCCCTCACCGTAGCTTCATCTCCACCACGGCCGAACCTCCGCCGTCGCCGAGCTCGCCGTCGACGCAGCTCCGGTGACCATTTGGTCACCCCGGCGAGTCCAACGCGTTCACAGAACCCAGTAGAGCATCCCTAGCGCCCCACTTTGCTCGACTTCGAGCTCCAGCACCACTCCCGTGCACGACCGAACCCCGGCGGCCGCAGCCGAGCTCACCGCCGTCAACTCCGGCCACCCCGACCCCAACGGACTCCACCAAGAGCCGCGGGTCGTCCTCAGCTTCACTCCGGTGATCGCCGCGGTCCATTTGGTGGCCGAAACGACCAAAACCACTATCGCCGCCGCACTGTTGGTCGCCGCCGGCCAGAACTCCGGCGAGCTGACGTGGCCTAGTTGATTAACCACTAATCCACCACCTACTGACGCTGACAAGTGGGCCCCAGGGCTTAGTCAAAGCTAACCAGCCCGGGGTCAACGCGGGATTAGCCCCTGTGACACTGACGTGTGGACCCCACACGTCAGGTTTGACCCGAGCCAGCCCTGTTGACCTGCTGATGTCACTGTGATGTCAGGCTGACGCAGTAATTGAATTTCTGGATTTAAATTAAATCAGGAAATTCCAGAATATTATTTAAACTTCAAAAATTCATAACTTTTATTCTGTAACTCCAAATTGGACAAATTATATATGAAAAATGATCAGAAAAATCCAATCTATCCATCTGTACTATTTTCATGCATGATCAAAGAAGTTAAATTGATGTTTTAATCAGAATAAGAAAAGGCACTTTAAAAGGCCATATTTGAATTTGGAATTTGAATCTTTGATTCAAATTTGCTCAAAACCCTACTGGCTTTAGTTGCATTAGCCCAACACACTCATATTGCCATGTTTCATGCATGCATCATATTGTTGCACATTGTTTGGTGATGCCTGTGTATCGTTATCCTTTGCGACAGGATCTGTCCCCGAGGAGTACCGTGATTACCCTAACGAGGAATCGTATCCGTGCAACGAATCATCAGGCAAGCAACCAACCATTTGATCATATCGATACAATCCCATGTTCTCGCTCCTGCTCTATTTTACTGCATTAAGACAACGCGATTCAAACTGCTGTGTGCTACGGTAGTTGAACCCATTTCCTCTGCATGACCTGTCATTGCCACAGTAACTAGATGAAACCCACTAGCATGTGTAGGAATTGATTGAGCCATATGTATGTGTTGTTCCTACCTTGCTATGCCTGCTATGCTTAGAGTTGTGTCAGGTCTGGTTCATCTGGGTGATGGGCTAGAGTGAAATGATTATGTCGGTAATAAGAGTGGTGTGGTGAACACGATTTGGTAAAGGTATCGATGAGAGGCCATGTAGGAGTACATGGTGGGTTGTTTCATTGAAGCCGACCTTAAGCACTGAGATCTGTATGTGTGATTTAAGATACAGCTACTACCATGCATTGGGCCCTGAAATATGACCCCGCTCGACTTCTTATTCACCCTAGCTCTCTGTCCAGGAGTTGCAAGTAGTTTCTGGTGTTTGTAGCCTACTGGAGGCCGTGGACAGCGCTGACCGTAGGGGTGGGCTGTGATGCGGTAGGTACGTGGCACGGTGTACCGAATACCCATTAGGTATCTCGGGAACCCTGTTCACATCGTTCGGGGCCGTATGGGAAACCTCGGCCGGACTCCCTGCGGATGGAACCTGAATAGGCGATAAACCTGGACTAGAGGCTTAAGTGTTTAGGTAGGTCGTGGTCTACACCCACGTCGGCTTTCGCTTGAAGTCTGCCGAGCACATGACGTGTGCAGACGCTAAGTGGTGGAAACATGTATGAAGAAGTACACCCCTGCAGGGTTAACATGATCTATTCGAATAGCCGCGTCCGCGGTAAAGGACTACTTGGTTGCCTATACAGTTCATAGACAAGTAAATGGAAACTACTAAAAGCCTCAAGATAAGTGTGAGTGCCGAGGATGGCTCTTCCGTAGGAAGACGGAGGTGGATCCTCGGTAGTGTATTGAAGTGGTGAATAGTGGACTCGTGTGCGCAAAACTGTTTCAAATGGAGTATCGTAGGATAGTCTAGCCAAGAGTCAAAGCTGGCTTGCTGCAATAACTCCACCAACCCCTCTTGATACTATGCATGTATGTAGGATCTGATGTAAGTCTTGCTGAGTACCTTTGTACTCATGTTGCTATAATCTACATTTTTACAGAAGACGCTGCAACCCCTTCTGATGGGTTCTATGTAGACGTTGACATCAACGAGTAGGCTAAAGACCCAGGTGGTGACCCTGAGCTTGTGAAGGACCACGTAGTATAGCTAGGCTTTCCAAGCCTCTTTTATTTTACTAGTTGTCTGTACTCAGACAAGTTACTTCCGCTGTTGGCTTGTATGATTGTATGACTTGTATGTTGGGTCGTGAGACCCGTACCTTTGTGTGTATGATATGTATGGCTCCCTGAGCCTTAAATAAAGTACTTGTGTCGTAGAGTCATGTTGTGATGCTTCGTTGTATTTGCACATATCGAGCATATTGTGTGTATGATTGAAATGCTTGGTATGTGTGGGATCTGACTATCT
The DNA here is from genome assembly GCF_018294505.1 of Triticum aestivum. Classification (NCBI taxonomy): domain Eukaryota; kingdom Viridiplantae; phylum Streptophyta; class Magnoliopsida; order Poales; family Poaceae; genus Triticum; species Triticum aestivum. Next base: position 723,870,920 of record NC_057801.1, read on the forward strand.
AGTTGTTTATCTTTAGTAGCCTCTCTTACCGGGAAATGTCTCCTAGTGTTACCGCTGAGCCATGGTAGCTTGCTACTGCTCTGGAACACTTAGGCTGGCCGGCATGTGTCCTTCTTCATTCCTGTGTCTGTCGCTTCGGGGAAATGTCACGCTTTGAGTACCGGAGTCCTGTTAGCCCGCTACAGCCCGGTTTACCGGAGTCCTGCTAGCCCAGTGCTACAGCCCGGACCCACTTGCTGATGACCGACACGTTCGAAGCTGGGTCATGGATGCCTGTCCCTGTAAGTCTGTGCCACTTTGGGTTTACGACTAGTCATGTCAGCCCGGGCTCTTTATCATATGGATGCTAGCGACACTATCATATACGTGAGCCAAAAGGCGCAAACGGTCCCGAGAAAAGGTAAGACGACACCCGTGGGGATACCGTGCGTGAGGCCGCAAAGTGATATGAGGTGTTACCAGCTAGATCGATGTGACATCGAGTCGGGGTCCTGACAATGTCGGCCTGTTAACGACCCGGGAGGTAAGAGGACCGACAATTAACTTTCGGCCTAGTAACGGCCCATTAACTTAATGGTCCCACTAAAGCTCGTACATGTCTTTAGGCCAAATTAGATAATTTGAGCCCATTACGACGAGCAATTATGCACAGGACCAAAACCGATCAAGCAAAGGTACGGCATATAGGGAATAACGTTGCACATCCAGCATATATTATAGGAAATTACATCCACTGGGCAATCAAAGATTGATGCCAGTGCAAATAAATGAGCAGAACCTAACCATCTACAACGTCACAATCTGCAACCTCAGCATAGATGACGCCCATAAGCATGTGGGCAAGTTCTTGCTGCTTTGCTACACTGTCTATGAAAACATTGATCAGTTATTGTGTCGCACGACTCTGCACCTCTGATTCATCCACCATTTCCATCATTGCTTCAGCCATTAATTGGTTCACAAACATACATTTATTCTGTTGCATTCGAGAGAGAGGATACTGAACAGATTCAGATGGCGATTTTTGCAGGCTTGTATTATTGATAGCGGAGAGTGTCTCGACCACTGCATCATAACATAAATTAGAACGGGAACCAAACAGATTAATCATGAGTTATTGCCATATTACCTGGCCTAGATTTACTGGAAAGAAACAATGTGGTTGCCTTGTTGTTTTCAGAGTTTGTCTTCTTATCTTTAGCAGCCTGCACAAAATTAACACACTAGCATTGCTATCATTGGCCAAGTTAGATAATAGAAAAGCAACATTGAAACAACGAACCTTTGGGAAACTAGCCTACACCAAATTAACACAATATGGCACAGCGATCATCAGCCAGGTAAGGTAATACGAAAGCAACATTGACACAATGAATAAATGGGCAACCAGAGAAGCACTACAATTCAGTAATGTCCGTGATATGAGATAGTACACTCATGCAGCTCAGTATGCAAAACTACCAGACAGTTTTCCTTACAAAAGTCAACATTGGCGCCTTTAACATTTTGCTACAACTAATTTTAGATCAGATAAAGGTTAGATTCACGCCGATTAACAAAATACATGCTGATGTAAAAATATAGTGATATACAACAGGTACTTACATCAGCATTGGAGCACAGAGAATTCCCGCAAGATATTTTCCTCGAATACGATCCCAATGGAGGAAGTCTTCTATCGTTTAACCTTATTTTCTAAAAGAGAGATGGGTAAGAAACATGCAGAAAATATGATCAGAATGCTACAAAATTTCATGATGCGATGATACGCACACGCTTCTTAGAATGGAGTTGACATTCTTTTGCTGGACTGGAGCGGACTAGTTCTTTGGCCACTGGAATCTGCTTATTATCAATGGGAGTTGAGTTTCTCTGTGCTGGAGCAGTATCTATGAAAAATGGAGTTGGTTTATTATCTCCTGGCGTTTGGATCTTTTGAAAAGATTTGGTTTGTAACTCTTCAGATTCTAACATAGCCGTCTTCCCCTTGCATGCCTTATATAGAAGAATGGTGATTCAGTTATAAAACATGCTACAACAGAGATGGAATATGTATTGAAGAATAGAAAGGCATGACATATTGACATGTATTCCCTCCATCCGGAAATAAATGGATGGGCCTAGGTGTATTTCAGTTCTAGATACATTCAGTTTTATCCATTTCTGCGACATGTAATCCGGACGGAGTGAGTATGATGTAAGAGCTAGGGATACGACAGGACAACACAGTAAAAAAAACACTGAAAACCCACTGCAGAACCAAAGTATTCAAACCCATTGATATGAGATAGTACACTCATGCAGCTTAGGATGCAAAACTACCAGGCAGTTTTCCTTACAAAAATCAACATTGTAGCCTTTAATCATACATTTTGCTACAACTAAATTTAGATCAGATAAAGGTTGGATTCACGCTGATTAACAAAGTACATGCTGATGTAAAAATATAGTGATATACAACAGGTCCTTACATCTACATTGGAGCACAGAGAATTCCTGCAAGAATCTTTCCTCATAAACGATACCATTGCAGAAATTCTTCTATCTATTAAGCTTATTTTTTAAAAGAGAGATGGGTAAGAAACATGTAGAAAATATGATTAGTGCGCTATAAAATTTAATGATGCAAGGATACGCACACGCTTCTTAGAATGGAGTTGACATATTTTTGCTGGACTGGAGCGGACTAGTTCTTTGGCCACTGGAATCTGCTTATTATCAGTAGGAGTTGGGTTTCTCTGTGCTGGAGCAGTATCTATAAAAATTAGAGTTGGTTTATTATCTCCTGGCGTTTGGATCTTTTGCAAAGGCCTTGTTTGTAACCCTTCAAATTCTAACATAGTCGTCTTCCCCTTGCATGCCTTGTATAGAAGAATGGTGCTTTAATTATAAAACATGCGACAACAGAGAGACGAATAGGTACTGAAGAATAGAAAGACATGACATATTGACATGTATTCCCTCCATTCGGAAAAAAATGGATGGGTCTAGGTGTATTTCAGTTCTAGATACATCCTTTTTATCCATTCGGCAACATGTAATCCAGAGGAGGGAGTATGGTGAAAGAGCTAGGGATACGACATGACAACACAACAAAAAAAAGCACTAGTTGAATGTAAAACTGTATGCTAGTGGAATACATACAGAAATAACTAAGGCAACATACACGTGCATGATTGGGAAACTAAGATGGCATTGCAATAGAGCACTAGAACAACACTTCAATGTAAAAAAACATGGTATTGTAGACAGATGAAGTACATACTGATGAATAACAATGCACAAGATATTCAGAAGCATGATGTCCAAATTAAGCAGATGGCATTGCGATAGAGTAGAATGGCGGTACTTGAATTTGAAAACATGTTATCATGAATGGAATAGGTACTGAAAAACAAGAAGGCATGACATATTTACACGCATGATCAACATGCTAAGCACATGGCATTGCAACAGAGTAGATACACTCCAGGACATTATATGCATGTTGTACCCATATCACATGCCAATTAGAGCAAGAACCTTGTGGGGTGAAGAGGATTCATCATCTTTCTGCAAGTCTTCTGAAGAACTACCTTTACATGTTCCATCATATTGGGTATCATTGACATCAAGTTTATTGGCCTTTACATTGCTCCGCGAGGTTCTTGTGGATATATCAGTGTGTGCAATTATATCTGACATGCATGGAAGACAACTAGTAGTTAGATTTATGTAATGAGTGCCTGTAGGAGACGACATAAATAGTAGGACTGGGGTTAACTAGCAGCAACATGTCTCATAAACTAAAGGGAGAACACAGATGAAAGCTACAGAATATGTATCGTTTGTACTCGAGATTAACTAGATGGCACACAAAAGTATTAAAGAACAACATAGGTAATACTAGACTGGTATAATACTACAATCACCAGCCTGTGGGATAGCATTGGCTGATGGATGATAACTATGGAACATCGTTACCTAAAGAACAGGTATCTTAGCTGAACTATGGAACATTGTTAACTCCCAAACAAGACCCGTAAGAGATCATCATGAATATACAGTGAAATGTGATGATCTATTTTCCATGCTTAGATGAATAACAAAGCCATAAATGTTGCACATAAGTAAGATGAGGGTACAACCTATCTGGCTGCCATCCATAGGAGTGAGCATCATGTGCTGACTTGTCGATGGCCCTGCAGTTGTTGTGGTTGTCCATGTCGGGCACGCGCATTCGATGCAGGGAACTGTTGAGTGGGGACTACAGCTTCCTTTTGGTGTATGCTTCCCTTGTTGGAGCAGCTGCGGTGAGTCGGAAGATGGTGTGTCTGAAGATGTAGATAACACATAATGTTAAGAACGACATATCTCTTTGATATGAAGAAATACACTAAGAGATCAACAACAAGGCACGAGAGTGGTCACACGTCTGTTGACTGAAGACTAAATTGGGGTCACATGATTTTATTTTATTTTGGTACTGTCCGATCTACGCCGGATGGCTTGATGGCCGTCTTGTGCCTCCCGGCTCACACTGTTCGGAATCTTCCCCGAAGAGCCAGCAACAACAACAAAGCAGCCTACCTCCGCCTTCCGTGGCCCTGGCCAAAACCCCGCTCCCCGCCCACCGCACTGCCATGGTTGCGCTGCCCCCGGGCCAATCCACAAAGACTCCCCGTCATCCAGATCCGGCGGCGGCAGTACCTTCAACCCACACAACTCTAAAAGATATCCATCCAAGCGCTGCTTCCGTGGAAAACTTGCGGCCCCGCACCCTTCCATTAGACACCAGCCAACCGACAGCCTAGGAGCTCCGCCGCCTCGAGGGGCGCTGCTTCCCATTGGGAATCGATTGGCCCAGAATAAAAATTCAGACAACTGACGCCTAAATAAGGTGATTTGAGATGAGGGTGCGACCTATCTAGCGGCATGGTGAAGTAGGCAGGTCCAGCTGCCGAGTCGGTGAGGCCGGTGCGATTGCGGTGGCGACCGGCGGCAGGGAAACAGCAATGTCGCGACGGTCAACGGCTACGGGAAAGCAGCGCCAGGACTCTGGATGAATCCGAAGTTGGAGCCGCTCCGGCGTCGTGAACAACGATGGGGGTGAATCGGCTCTGGTACGGTTCACGCGGCCATCATCGAGGCAGCACCGGCAACACTGAGTAAGAGGCATACGACCCAGTGCACGACGGCAAATGGACAGCGTCTCCGGCATTAGCGAGGAGGGCGGCTTTGAAAATTGTGCGATGGGGGGCACCATGGAGGTGTGCTGTGGTTTCGTGGCTCGGGAGAAGGGAGCTTCCCGGGGAGAAGGTGATTTGGCGCCCATGAGGTATGAATGGGGGGGCGGGGGGGGGGATTGGGAGGGGAGTGGAACCATGTCTTACGGACGCATTTGTCTGAAATGTGAGGGGGAGTTACAGTTCTACCCTTGCCTTTAGGCTTCTCGGCTTGGGTCTGTGTACTGAGGGTCGGGGATAGTAGAGTAACTTTGCTTCTCCCCAAATAGTGGGCCGGAGCGATTTCGGGCGAGGAGGGCGTGTTTTGAACTATAGTGGGCGCGAGCGATTTCGGGCGAGGAGAGCGTGTTTTGAAATAATGGGCGCGAGCTATTTCGGGCGAGGAGAGCGTGTTTTGTCGACCATGGTTTATGAATTATTCGACACATGTCATTTCGGCCGAGGATAAGGCGCGCTTGGATGAAGTTACGAACCTACCCTTGATGTACGACAGGCCAATTGATGTGTGTCCCACATAGGACGGTAATTTCGCGTCTCCCATTTATTTGCTTGGGAGAATTCCACCGAGCAGAGAGGATGTTTAACGGTTCATTCAAATTTTGGGAGAACGAGCATCCACGTCTACCTTACCAAGTCGATTCGAATCAAATTTTCAAATATTAGCTTGCCACTTCTTTTTTAGATGGAGAGATGATGCTCGGGAGTAATGTGTTTTTACATGCTCGTTGCTAGCGATTTACTATATGACAAATAGTTGACCCACTAAAAAACGCGAATCAAACCCAAAATAAAATATCTCGATTCAATGAAATAGCTCGTTCACTAGGTCAAAATAGTGAACTAAATCCAAAATTGAACACCTCAATCGAGTAGCATGTTGTACAGTATTATGGTACTCCATGAACATGTTGAAAGTCAAATTAATGAACTTGTTTGATATACACATATATCCGTTCATGTGTGGATTGCACACAACATGTTCTCCAATTTAAATATTTGAATGCAAGTTTATATCGAAACATGGTTTATATCAGTCTTTGATGCATAAAACGCGACCTCCCCCTCTCCCGGACTCCTGTTCTCTCTCTCTCTCCCACGCGCGCTGACAATCTTCAATTCTGTCGCACGCATCCGACACAAAAACCTTGTTGGTCCCTCTCCCTTTCTCTCCATCTCTCTCTCTCTCTGTATGTGTGTGTGTGGGGGGGGGGTCTTTCTAGTTTGCATGCATATATACACCATCTATAGGTCTATCTCGCACACTATGTATGATACTCTAGCTAGTACAAGCAGATATCTTGGGTGCACTCATCGTACGCACACAAATTCCTTGGCTCTTTGCCCGTAACTCTCTCACGCACCACTCTGTCGTCTCAGAGCTCTCCCCCCCTCTCTCAAACTCTCCATCCACCTGGGTTACACATACACATGCATATCTCACTCGCACTCAATAGGCCCATCTAAAACTCTATCTCTCTCCCTCGTTCTCTCTCCATCTCACACGCACACACACACACACAACCTCATGCCTAGCTAGCCAAGTATGATGGTCTCTCACTCAATTGTAGGCACATGCAGTCCCCCTATATGTATATGACTAGCTACTCTTAGTCTCCATCACAAACATGTGCATGGTCTATCTCGATTTCTCTTGGGGCATCTTTCTATCGTGCACGCACCTCCCTCGATCTCCCACCCATATAGTCCCCTCACGATCTCGAGGGGACCTATCTATCACAAACACACCCTCTCTCCCTCCCCATGCGTCCATGTCCTCCATGTGTCCCTCTCGACCTTTGTTCCTTGTTGGCCAGACCTCTATTGGACATGTGCTACAGGGGTGTCTCTCTCCATTGCAAACAATCACACACTAGCTATCTTCGTGTATCTCCTCGCCTCATGATACGTCTCCGTCATATCTATAATTTTTTATTGTTCCATGCCAATATTATTCAACTTTCATATACTTTTGGCAGCTTTTTATACTATTTTTTGGGACTAACATATTGATCCAGTGCCTAGTGCCAGTTCCTGTCTGTTGCATGTTTTATGTTTCGCAGAAACCCCATATCAAACGGAGTCCAAACGGTATTAAAACGGACGGAGAATTATTTTGGAATATTTGTGATTTTTGGGAGGAAGAATCAATGTGAGACGATGCCCGAGGTGGCCACGAGATAGGGGCCCATGCCCACTTAAAGTGGGCGCGCCCCCCACCCTCGTGGGCCACCCGTAAGGCGGTTGACGCTCTTCTTTTGCCACAAGAAAGCTAATTTTATGAGAAAAATCTGGGCGAAAGATTCACCCCAATCGGAGTTACGAATCTCCAGATATAAAGGAAACAGTGAAGGGGCAGAATCCGAGAATGCAGAAACAGAGAGATAGATCCAATCTCGGAGGGGCTCTCGCCCCTCCCATGCCATGGGAGCCAAGGACCAAAGGGGAAACCCTTCTCCCATCTAGGGAGAAGGTCAAGGAAGAAGAAGAAGAAGAAGAAGGGGGGCTCTCTGCCCCTTGCTTCCGGTGACGCCGGGGCGTCGCCGGGGGCCATCATCATCACTGCGATCTTCACCAACACCTCCGCCATCTTCACCAACATCTCCATCACCTTCCCCCATCTATATTCAGCGGTCCACTCTCCTGCAACTCACTGTACCCTCTACTTGAACATGGTGCTTTATGCTTCATATTATTATCCAATGATGTGTTGCCATCCTATGATGTCTGGGTAGATTTTCGTTGTCCTATCGGTGATTGATGAATTGCTATGATTGGTTTGAGTTGCGTGTTTTATTATTGGTGCTATCCTATGGTGCCCTCCGTGTCGCACAAGCGTGAGGGATTCCCGCTGTAGGGTGTTGCAATGCGTTCATGATTCGCTTATAGTGGGTTGCATGAGTGACTGAAACACAAACCCGAGTAAGGGGATTGTTGCGTATGGGATAAAGGGGACTTGATGCTTTAATTCTATGGTTGGGTTTTACCTTAATGAATCTTTAGTAGTTGTGGATGCTTGCTAGAGTTCCAATCATAAGTGCATATGATCCAAGAAGAGAAAGTATGTTAGCTTATGCCTCTCCCTCAAATAGAATTGCAATAGTGATTACCGGTCTAGTAACATAGTCAATGGCTTAGGGACAATTTCACAACTCCTACCACCACTTTTCCACACTCGCTATATTTACTTTATTGTTTATTTATCTAAACATCCCCTACTTTTTATTTACGTGTTCTTTATTATCTTGCAAACCTATCCTATCACACCTACAAAGTACTTCTAGATTCATACTTGTTCTAGGTAAAGCGAACACTAAGTGTGCATAGAGTCGTATCAGTGGCCTATAGGACTCGAGAGAGTATGTGTTCTACCTTTAGCTCCTCATTGGGTTCGACACTCTTACTTATTGAAAGAGGCTACAACTATCCCGTATACTTGCGGGTTATCAAGACCTTTTTCTGGCTCCGTTGCCGGGGAGTCATAGCGTGGGGTGAATATTCCTGTGTGTGCTTGTTTGCTTTATCACTAAGTAATTTTTATTTGTTGTTCTAAGTTGTTCTCTATCTTTAGTTATGGATATGGAACACGAAATACCAAAAAAATTAGGTGTACTTGCTACTCATGGAGATGGGGTAACTCCTAAAACCCTCGATTCTCATTATGTGAAAGATATTATGTACTACTTTGATAATCCCGAGAAAACCCCATTCAACTTTATAATGGGAGACACGTTGGATCACGTGAATACTTTAGGGATTATCGCTCGACACAAAAAGGGAAACTATTATGGGATCAATTTATTATGTTGCGTTGGTATGCCCGGGATCTATGCTTGAGATATGATATTACTTGTTGCTCTAGGATGTAGGCTCCACACCTTCCCTTTTCATGCAAATTTAATGACAATGAAACCTTAGATTCTTATGCTAATGGTATATATGATTACTATGATGTGGAACAAATAGAAGAATTTGTTGCTTTTAAGGCTGCTTATGAAATTGAATCTTTGTTTGAAAAGTATGAAGCTTTTGATGATGATGGTGTTTATAGGCCTGAAAATCTTGCTATAATTAGATATTGCTATGAAAATTATGAATACAATTACTATATTAATGCATTTATTAAGAAAGTCTCCGCTGTCCAAGAAGAGACTAATATTTTGCAGGAAGCTATGGAAGAAGAAATTGATGAAACTGTGAGCTCATTGGATGAAAAAGATGACGAGGAGAGCGAAGAACAAAAGGAGGAAGAGCGGATTGATCACCCGTGCCCACCTTCTAATGAGAGTAACTCTTCAACTCATACATTGTTTAATTCCCCTTCGTGCTTACCGAAGGATGATTGCTATGATCCCGTTGATTCTCTTGAAATATCCCTTTTTGATGATGCTTGCTATGCTTGTGGCCAAGATGCCAATATGAATTATCCTTATGGAGATGAACTTGCTATAGTTCCTTATGTTAAACATGAAATTGTTGCTATTGCACCCACGCATGATAGTCCTATTATCTTTTTGAATTCTCCCGACTAAGCTATATCAGAGAAGTTTGTGCTTATTAAGGATTATATTGATGGGTTGCGTTTTACTACTATACATGATATTTTTGGTAGATATAATATGCATGTGCTTGCTGCTCCTACTTGCAATTATTATGAGAGAGGAACTATATCTCCACCTCTCTATGTTTCCAATATGATAAGATTGCGAGAAACTGTTTATACTATGCGTTGGCCTTTACTATGTGTGCATGAATTGTTCTTTTATGACATGCCGATGCATAGGAAGAGAGTTAGACTTCGTTGTTGCATGATGTATGTTACTTTGTGCTCACTACTAAATTACAAATCATTGTTAATTAAAATTGGCTTTGATATATCTTGGGATTCGGGTGGATTCATTACTTGAGCACCATATGCCTAGCTTAATGGCTTTAAAGAAAGCGCTGCCAGGGAGACAACCCGGAAGTTTTAGAGAGTCATTTATTTCTGGTGAGTTCTTTTATATAGTTTAAAAACAAATAAAATAAATAGGGGAACCTAAAAACTTTTCAAAAAGGAAAGTGAAAGTGAGAGAGACAAGCATTGTTGAAGTGGGAGAGCTCCTTGAACTTTGTTCATGCTCACGGAAACTTTGTGAATCTTGATTACAGAAATTTTTCATCAAAAATAATTATCCCCTTGTACAATTACAATGTATTATAAAAATAATGTGCAAGGTTTGCCTTTAGGATGTTTACAATGCTTGTTGGTTTGTACGGTGCATGACAGAAACTTTGGCTGTAGTGCGCGATTTTACATTTTTAACTGGAACATCAAACGGTTCTGATTCTTTTTGCACTGTCTTTACAACTTGTTCATTTTTCCTAATTTTGGTAGAAGTTTTGGGGTACCAGAAGTATGGTGGATGGTCAGATTGCTACAGACTATTCTGTTTTTGACAGATTCTGTTTTTGATGCATAGTTTGCTTGTTTTGATGAATCTCAATTTATATCAGTGGATTAAGCCATGGAAAAGTTATATTACAGTAGACACAATGCAAAAACAAAATATGAATTGGTTTGATACAATACTTAGAGTGGTGATTTGCTTTATTATACTAATGGATCTTACCGAGTTTTCTGTTGAAGTTTTGTGTGGATGAAGTGTCTAAACAAGGAGGTCTCGATATGAGGAAAAGGACGAGAGGCAAGAGCTCAAGCTTGGGGATGCCCGAGGCACCCCAAGTAAATATTCAAGGAGACTCAAGCGTCTAAGCTTGGGGATGCCCCGGAAGGCATCCCCTCTTTCTTCAACAAGTATCGATATGTTTTCGTATTCGTTTCGTTCATGCGATATGTGCAAGTCTTGGAGCGTCTTTTGCATTTAGTTTTCACTTTTCTTTTATGCACCATGCTGGTATGAGATAGTCCTTGGTTGATTTATAGAATGCTCATTGCGCTTCACTTAAATCTTTTGAGTATCACTTTATAGAATGCTTCATGTGCTTCACTTATATCATTTGAAGTTTGGATTGCCTGTTTCTCTTCACTTAGAAAACCGCCATTTGTAGAATGCTCTTTTGCTTCACTTATAATTGTTAGAGCATGGGCATATCTTTTGTAGACAGAATTAAACTCTCTTGCTTCACTTAGATCTATTTAGAGAGATGACAGGAATTGGTCATTCACATGGTTAGTCATAAAATCCTACATAAACTTGTAGATCGCTGAATATGATATGTTTGATTCCTTGCAATAGTTTTGCGATATAAAGATGGTGATATTAGAGTCATGCTAGTGGGTGGTTGTGGATTGTAGAGACACTTGTGTTGAGCTTTGCAAGTCACGTAGCATGCACGTATGGTAACCATTATGTGACAAATTTGAAGCATGGGGTGTTTCTTTGATTGTCTTCCTTATGAGTGGCGGTCGGGGACGAGCAATGGTCTTTTCCTACCAATCTATCCCCCTAGGGGCATGCGTAGTAGTACTTTGCTTTGAGGGCTAATAAACTTTTGCAATAAGTATATGAGTTCTTTATGACTAATGTGAGTCCATGGATTATACGCACTTTTACCTTTCCACCATTGCTAGCCTCTTTGGTACCGTGCATTTCCTTTTCTCACCTCGAGAGTTGGTGCAAACTTCACCGGTGCATCCAAACCCCGTGATACGATACGCTCTATCACACATAAGCCTCATTATATCTTCCTCAAAACAGCCACCATACCTACCTATTATGGCATTTCCATAGCCATTTCGAGATATATTGCCATGCAACTTCCATCATCATCATATACATGACTTGAGCATTTATTATCATATTGCTTTGCATGATCGTAAGATAGCTAGCATGATGTTTTCATGGCTTGTCCGTTTTTAATGTCATTGCTACGCTAGATCATTGCACATCCCGGTACACCGCCGGAAGCATTCATATAGAGTCATATCTTTGTTCTAGAATCGAGTTGTAATATTGTGTTGTAAGTAAATAAAATTGTGATGATCATCATTATAGAGCATTGCCCCATGAAAAAAAGAAAAAAAAGAAAAAAGGAAAAAAAAGGGGGCCAAAGAAGCCCACCAAAAAAGAAAAAAAAAGAAAAAAAGAAAGAAAAGAAAAGGGGCAATGTTACTATCCTTTTTCCACACTTGTGCTTCAGAGTAGCACCATGTTCTTCATATAGAGAGTCTCCTATGTTGTCACTTTCATATACTAGTGGGAATTTTTCATTATAGAACTTGGCTTGTATATTCCAACGATGGGCTTCCTCAAATGCCCTAGATCTTCATGAGCAAGCAAGTTGGATGCAGGATGCACACCCACTTAGTTTCTTTTGTTGAGCTTTCATACATTTATAGCTCTTAGTGCATCCGTTGCATGGCAATCCCTACTCCTCACATTGACATCAATTGATGGGCATCTCCATAGCCCGTTGATTAGCCGCGTCGATATGAGACTTTCTCCCTTTTTTGTCTTCTCCATATAAACCTCCACCATCATGTTCTATTCCACCTATAGTGATATATCCATGGCTTGCGCTCATTATTGCGTGAGGGTTGAAAAAGCTGAAGCGCGTTAAAAAGTATGAACCAATTGCTCGGCTTGTCATCGGGGTTGTGCATGATGGGGGCATTTTGTGTGACGAAAATGAAGCATGGCCAAACTATATGATTTTGTAGGGATAAGCTCTCTTTGGCCTTGTTGTTTTGAAAAGACGTGATTGCTTTATTGGTATGCTCGAAGTATTATTGTTTTTTATGTAAAATTATAGACTATTGCTTTGAATCACTCGTGTCTTAATATTCATGCCATGATTAGACATATGATCAAGATTATGCTAGGTAGCATTCCACATCAAAAATTATCTTTTCTATCATTTACCTACTCGAGGACGAGCAGGAATTAAGCTTGGGGATGCTGATATGTCTCCGTCGTATCTATAATTTTTGATTGTTCCATGCCAACATTATTCAACTTTCATATACTTTTGGCAAATTTTTATACTACTTTTTGGGACTAACATATTGATCCAGTGCCCAGTGCCAGTTCCTGTCTGTTGCATGTTTTATGTTTCGCAGAAACCCCATATCAAACGGAGTCCAAACGGGATAAAAACGGACGAAGAATTATTTTGGAATATTTGTGATTTTTGGGAGAAAGAATCAATGCGAGACGATGCCCGAGGTGGCCATGAGATAGGGGCCCACGCCCACTTAAAGTGGGCGCGCCCCCCACCCTCGCGGGCCACACGTAAGGCAGTTGACGCTCTTCTTTTGCCGCAAGAAAGCTAATTTTATGAGAAAAATCTGGGCGAAAGATTCACCCCAATCGGAGTTACGGATCTCCAGATATAAAGGAAACGGTGAAGGGGCAGAATCCGACAACGCAGAAACAGAGAGATAGAACCAATCTCGGAGGGGCTCTTGCCCCTCCCATGCCATGGGAGCCAAGGACCAGAGGGGAAACCCTTCTCCCATCTAGGGAGAAGGTCGAGGAAGAAGGAGAAGAAGAAGGGGGGCTCTCTCCCCCTTTCTTCCGGTGGCGTCGGGACGCCACCGGGGGCCATCATCATCACCGCGATCTTCACCAACACCTCCGCCATCTTCACCAACATCTCCATCACCTTCCCCCATCTATATTCAGCGGTCCACTCTCCCACAACCCATTGTACCCTCTACTTGAACATGGTGCTTTATGCTTCATATTATTATCCAATGATGTGTTGCCATCGTATGATGTCTGAGTAGATTTTCGTTGTCCTATCGATGATTGATGAATTGCTATGAATTGTTTGAGTTGCATGTTTTATTATTGGTGCTGTCCTATGGTGCCCTCCGTGTCACGCAAGCGTGAGGGATTCCCGCTATAGGGTATTGCAATGCGTTCATGATTCGCTTATAGTGGGTTGCGTGAGTGACTGAAACACAAACCTGAGTAAGGGGATTGTTGCATATGGGATAAAGGGGACTTGATGCTTTAATGCTATGGTTTGGTTTTACCTTAATGAATCTTTAGTAGTTGCGGATGCTTGCTAGAGTTCCAATCATACGTGCATATGATCCAAGAAGAGAAAGTATGTTAGCTTATGCCTCTCCCTCAAATAGAATTGCAATAGTGATTAGCGGTCTAGTAACATAGTCAATTGCTTAGGGACAATTTCACAACTCCTACCACCACTTGTCCACACTCGCTATATTTACTTTATTGTTTATTTATCTAAACAGCCCCTACTTTTTATTTACGTGTTCTTTATTATCTTGCAAACCTATCCTATCACACCTACGAAGTACTTCTAGTTTCATACTTGTTCTAGCTAAAGCGAACACTAAGCATGCGTAGAGTCGTATCAGTGGCCGATAGGACTTGAGAGAGTATTTGTCCTACCTTTAGCTCCTCGTTGGGTTCGACACTCTTACTTATCGAAAGAGGCTACAACTATCCCGTATACTTGCGGGTTATCACCTCACTTTTCTATCTCAGAGATGCATGCGTAATATGTTCGCATAAGAAACGAAAAAACACACACTCTGTCTAATTTATTGTTTGTTGTCACTTTCTCTTTCACACACATACTCTTTTTGCACACTTACTCATTCTCCTTCACATGCACTTGATTTGTCTCGACTTAGGCACTCTCCTCGGTCCATAGCATATAGATTTATTGAAAAGTCAAACATCACAAAGTTTGACCATGTACATGGAGAAAAACAATTACATCTAGTATGGCAAACATATACCATTAGATTCACCATGAGATGTAGTTTTGTATGATGTATCTTTGGTATTGTAGATATAAATAACATTTGCGTAAACCTGATCAAAGTTTCCAAAGTTTGACTTCTAAAAACTTTACATGCAGTGCATTATCGAGCGGATGGAATATCTCTTTCCCCCGCTCAGCTATCTGACGCACCACTCAGCCTTATCGGGGCTCCTCAATCTCTCTCGAACTTTATTGGTCAGTTTGGTTCGTGACCTGGCCCTCATGCCTTGATGGCCAATACTGCCTGGTGTGGACGTGAGATGTAAAATATTTCTGCCTGGCCAGGCTTGTGTGGTGCTGAAGCGTTTGGTTAATGCCTGGGCCAGGCAAAGCATCAACGTCCCATCAATCAATCCATGCAACAATTATTTAATGCTAATATCCATCCATGTTGCTGTTAGCCTCATGGCCGCACGACGAAGCACGGCTAGGCGTTCAAAATCGGTCGCCTGGGCCAGGCTACTTGCAGTGTCTGGAGTCCAGCCAGGTTAATTAAAGTGCAAGGGAACCCATGCCAGGCGGGCTTTCTTTTTCACATGGTAGCAACCAAACAAGCATGCATGAAATCCATCTACTACCCCAGGCAAGGCAAAGGATGCTCTTGACGCAAGCCAAACTGACCTTATATCTCCGTGGTTCACACATACACATGTCTCGCTCGCGCTATACATATAGACCCATCCAACACTCTCCGCCCTTGTTCTCTCTCCATGTGACACGCACCCCCTAAGTACCATAATCCCTCACTCCATCATAGGCGCAAGCACTCCCCCCCTCCTAAGTATGATTATCTCTTACTAGCCATCAGGAACACACGTATTGTCTACTTCCATCCATACGTCTATCTCGATATCTCGCGAGGCATCTTCTATCACGCACACACCTTGTCACTCGATCTCCCACCCATGTAGTCCCATCACGATCTCCAGGGGATCTCTCTATGACAAACATACACTCTCTCCTCCCCATGTCTGCATTTTCTCCGTACGTCTCTCTCGACCTCCCTCCCTTGTTTGTCAGACCCCTCTTGGCCACGTTCTAGGGGTCTTGCTCTCTTGGTTCCAAACAACCACACACTATCTCCTCACCTTGCCTCCGTTGTCGAAGATGCATGTGTGATATGTTTGCATAAGACACACATGCTTTTTCTCTACTTTTATCGTGTGTTGTCCATGTCTGTTTCACACACACACACACACTTTTTTCACTCACTCTTTCTATCTCTCTCTCTCTCTCTCTCTAGTTAGGGACTCTGTCACGTCCATAAGCATATGGATGTTTTGAAAAGTCAAACCTCGGAAAAGTTTGACTAGGTATATGTGGATAAAAACATTTACATCTGGAACGATCATTAGATTCATCACAACATGTACTTACTTCATACTATCATTTATGTTTGGTATTGTAGATATAAGTAATTTCTTTATAAACTTGGTCAAAGTTTCAAAAGTTTGACTTAAAAACAATGTTGGAACTACATTATCGAACGAAGGGAGTAGCTCTTTCTCTCTCTCTGCTATCTCTCACGGGCCTCCCCTCTCACTCAAACTCTCTATACCGACGGATTATACGCTCACTCTGTCAGCGTATAGCTCCGTATATTGTTTAGTTGACCGGTCAACCATTCCACATGCTACCTTGTCAGCTCGTGTTCTGTATCTTCGTGTGCTAGCCCATGTGGCAGTGGGTGAAAATAAGTAAACTAGAGGTCCATCTGACACGCGGTGAAGTAAACAAAGTTGAAACCACTCGGGGTAGCACCCCGCTCGCTAGTAAATTGAGGGCGCATTGAGGACACACTTCTTGCGCGTGAAGGATGCACTCGAGCACAACTCACCACTACGCGTCGGCATGCACAGAAGGACGCACTCGCGCACACCCAGCACACAACACACACCATCACACATGTACACCACCGTTGCCGCCGGTTGAGATGGATGGTGAGGCAGCCAACAAGCGGAGGCGGCTTGAGCCAAAACCGCATCCGACGAGCCTGGACTTCATCAGCAGCCTCCCCGATGACATGCTTCTCGTCATCATCGGCCTCCTCCCCACCAAATCTGCCGTGCAGACCGCCCTGCTCTCCCGGCGGTGGCGCCCCCTCTGGAGCTGCATCCCTCTCAACCTCATCGTTGACAGCTGCCTCTGCGACGGGGATTGCAAACGCATGGCCGCAGTCTCCAAGATCCTTTCATCGCACCCTGGGCCAGCCAAACGCCTTGACATCCGCATGTTCAGTACCAACTGCAAGGTCCAACCCAAGTTCGATGAGTGGTTCTTATCCCCCGCCCTAGATCAGCTCGAGGAGCTCAGCTTTGAAGCTGGATGATGTCGCTCTCTGCCGCCGTCCGCGCTCCACCTCACGCCAACGCTGCACCGCGCCAGCTTCAGCTCCTGCTATCTTCCCCAGATTAATGCCGCGCCCGCCCTTCTTCTCCCTCAACTCAAGCAGCTCGACCTCTTTGACATTGTCATCTCAAAGAAGGCTATGGAGCACCTGCTTCGCACCTGCTCCGCAGCTGTACTGCGCTTGAGTACCTTCGTCTTGAGCAGATCCACGAGTTCATTAGCCTCCACATCGCCTCGACGAATCTCCGATGGATTTATGTGTCTTGCTGGCCCCGCAACAAGACATCAATTGGGAAGAGATCACTCCAGCTATTCCACTTTATGGTCATTGAGAATGCGCCTTTCCTTGAGAGATTGCTTGTATCGGATCTAGAAGGTCCAACAAAAATCAGGGCCATTGACGCGCCGAAATTGACAGCGTTGGTGTACTCATCTGCCAAATTCTCCGAACTCTTTATTGGATCCGTAATTGTTCAGGTACAACACTCATCTTCTTCTCCGTCTTCTTGAAATTCACATTTTTAAATTTCTTCTTGATGTATTTACGACCGTGTTCCAGAAAATGATTCCCACAAGCTTGACCCAGTCCATGCACAGAGTGAAGATCTTGGCACTAAAATCTATCGGCCCCAATCTGGATCAAGTTGTTGGATTCCTTACATGCTTTCTGTGCACGGAGAAGCTACTCATCGAGGTGAAACTTCTTTCCTATAAGTAAACGGTAATCACAACGTAGCTCCATTTTTTTGTAATTCTCCCAAATTACGATGACAAGTGTAGTGTTCAAAACTGCATCTACGCACTGCACCGAAAGAAATGTTTTTAGTATTTTTTCTCACGTGATCACCTGCATCGTTTTTATGCTGTACTACTATAGTAGCCTAGGCTAGTCATAGTGGAAAGTAACTTAGACTACTCCAGTAACTCTATGGTTACCCTAAGAGCAAGTACTACCTTCGTCCTGGTTTACTCTTCCAATTTTGTAGTATCAAAATTTGACCATATATTTAACTGACAAAATGTTAATGCATGTCCCTAAGAACTATATTGTTGGATTCGTATTTGAACATAATTTCAAATGGTGTAATATTTAGTGACATGCATTGGCATTTTCTTAGGTAAATCTAAGGTCAAAATTTTATACTAAATACGAGGTAGTATTCCCTCCGTCCCAAAATTCTTGTATTACATTTGTTTAGATACGGATGTATCTAACACTAAAATGTAACTAGATACATCCGTATTTAGACGAATTTAAGACAAGAATTTTGGGACGGAGGGAGTACAAAAGTGGGCTTGTAGGCCAAAACACGTGCCAAATTCAGTTGTGATGCATTTGGCATTGATGCCCCTCCATTGCTCACCTGGTGCCCCAATCTAGATCACCTACTTTGCTCCGGTGCCAAATTAACTCACGCAATGAAAAAACACTGCGTGGGAGAGAGAGAGAGAGAGGACTGAGGCAATAAAAAACACTTGTTTGGGAGAGTGAGAGGCTGGTGTAGTTGGTTTCATTGATTTGTTTATACATGTGGGTCTGTGTACACAGCGGTGCCAACTCTCTCACATCGTGAGAGCGGTGCCAAAATCTTTTGATTTGACATTGATGCGTATTATGTGGCATACTTTTGCGAAATATGGCATCGGCCACATAGTGGAAGGCAACAAATGCCCAAGCTCTTCACGTGCTCCTAGTTAAATGAGAGGAAACAGAGAGAGAGAGAGAGAGAGAGAGAGTGAAAAAATATCACTAGCGAGCCAACCCTATCGTATGAGCGAATGATATTGGTACCTCTTGATGACACGGCAATCTTATACAGCCAGCTGCTCTAATATGTTCTCTTCTTTTGCAGATAAAAAAAGACCCGAAAGTGAAAAATGTGCTGCACTATAACAATCTCATCGAATGCCTTGATCTCCATCTTACAGAAATTGATTTGATCGACTACCGAGGCAGCACATCTGAGATTAAATTCGCTAGGTTCTTTGTTCTGGAGGCAAGTGTGCTCAAGGTAATGAGGTTTGGCGTTCTCTGGCGCAACAATGAATGGCGTGCTAATCACAGCAAGTGTCTAAGCCTAAATGACAAAGTCTCCACAGAAGTTGAATTTGCTTTTGAAACATCAAGTGGCCAGAGACTGGAAAACTTATTTTCCCATTAGTGACTTGTCAGGGCGGTGGATTTTAGTTTGTACGATAATGCTGCATCCACCTAAAGTAATGAAAGTTCTTACGTAAACTTCCTAGTAATTCCCTCTTCGTAGGTGCAACATTACTCCTAACATTTGTAATATCAGTTTGAAACTAATATTGCCGTGTCCTATTCCTGCATTTTCAAAATCCTGCGAATCAAACAGGTCCTGAGTTGGTGATGATGTTGTGCCTCCCATCTTTCACCAATAGCCGTCGGATCTAGATCTGACGCATACAAACCAAGCTTCTCCATTTTTGCAAAGATATGCCCGCACTTGTTCCCTATTTACAAACAACTCCTTATCTCTCACAATCAGCCTTATCTCCTCCCCACCACATCTAGAAGGCCGTGGAAAAATCTGGCGTGATGGCCGCTACCGGCACTGTCCACCCCCAATCTTGGTGTTCCGTGCAATGCACGTGCATCTATGCATTGGAAATTATGTCGAACAGGGCTAGTTGCAAGCAGGCTAGCTCTATAACCATGATGATAGTGACTGCAGACGGTGAGGCTGACTACGGTATGCCAAACACGACGCCTATACTCAGGTGTCATCTCCGGCGCAGGGTCGTGTCACTTCACTGTGAGGAGCAGCGCGTAATAATTTGACCAATGGGTAGTACAGTGCTAGTAGTCCTACTACATTGGTAGTACTACTACTAGTACTAGTAGCACCACCGTCTGGATTTAGGAGTACTACCACGTCCATCTGGATTTTAGTATTTGACTAGCAATATCTAGTAATGCATGTCACAAAAAATGTACTACTCCCTTTGTAAATAAATACATGGTGTTTTATTCCTATCGGCGAGAGAACTTAATGTCTTTTTGCTAACTAGAGTAATAGGATTACATGCAATGAACTAAACACTGCATGTCATGTTGGGTAGTCTCAAGTCATTGAAGGCATGCACGACCCACATCTCTCATTGGTTGATATGTCACGAAATAAGAAACAAGGAGTGAGTTAATGCACCGTGCCTAAGTGTTTTGGGATTATTTGGTTTTCGTAAGGTGACTTACACAACATTTTTGTTTACATGCAATAACATTTTATTAGTTAAATCAAAGGTCAAAACTTGGCGCAAAATGCAAAGGGGACCAATAAACCAGTAAACATCAAACTTCTCTCGTTTGGCCCCAACTAGAGGTCCGGCGAGATGACTATGCTGCACCAGCACGGAGGGGGATGTAGCTTCATTGACTTACTGCAACTGCCTTTGGGTGAATGACACGTGGGCCCAAGGGTTGGCTGGCCCACCTATCATACAGGCTAAGGCAGGTGCAGTAGAGGGCCGAGGAGTAGTACAAAGTACGAAATCCTATGCACCTATGCATGCTAACCAAGGGCAAGAGTGATCACTCGGATCGCAAGATCAGTTGACTAGAATCTAAGCTAGACCCACGGAGGCGATGAGCGCGAGCATCAACCGGCTGTGCCAGATGGTCCACGACGCCGGCCTGCGGCCCGGCACCGAGGAACGCCTCCAGGTATTACTTGAGGCCGCCAGGGCAAGGGGCCGCTTGGACGACAGCTTCGTCTCCTTGTTCGACGAGGTCCTCGTTGGTTTCCTCGACAAGTTCACCGTCGTCAAGAAGCTCACGGACGACTTTGACGTACGCCTCCAGCCGACGCGCCCAGGCTCTGCGATGCCCGCCACCCTCAGTGGCCACTATGGTGACAACCTCTTCGACGCACTGGTGGCCCTGCGACTGCCCACCGTCGCGCCGGAGAATGTCCACCTCGAGGTCGTGCTCGCCGTGCAGCGCCTAGCGCAGCAAGACACCATCGACATAATCACCCACGTCTATGCACAAATCGTCCACAAGGACTACTACATGCAAGAGGAGGACGATAGGACGCTGGCCTTCTTGGACCGTAGGGCAACCTTGGACGGCATTGTTCAGAAGCACGTTGAGCTCACCGCCGCTGCTCCTCACACGTCGGTTGGTGACCCGGCGCACTAGGGCGTGAGGATGTCGTTGATTGATCCGTATGTATTTTTATCTTTCTGTCAAATCCATGTAGTAGTATATGGTACTACTAGTAATTATCTTACCTTTCGCATCAACTTCATAATTTTCGTACGTACTCCATGCATGAACGGCGCCAGAACCAAACTTCTCATTACTCTAGGCAAAATCGTTATTTTCTATCTATCGGTCGCGCCATGGAGCAGAACCAAATTTTACAAGTTACGAGTTCAAAAGGAAAAGCCTGCCGTGTTCGTGTCACACCCCCACACGGTTGGTCCGGCACGTCGCTCAAGGGGGAATGCGTGCGGTGTTGCATTTTCACTTACAAGTTGGACCCCAGTTGAGCAAACCGACTATCAGCAAACCCCCACCCCGCCCACCGCGCGATGGCTGAGAAAATAGGAGGGAGAAGAGATGGCTGTAGCATGGACTCCAAGAAAATTGGTGTCAGATGGGACTCATGTGGGTGGCGTGTGCCGTACTGCTAGATGTGAATGCTAGTTATGGCCCATGCCACCCCACTATATCGAGCCTATATCAAGGTACGTAGAACAAATTTCCTGGAGTCCGTGCTCAACCCTCCTCTATCTCTCTTCTCAGCTAGCCAGAGGACGCACGGAGCCCATCGTCTTTTTGCTCACATGCGGTCCCACATGTCAGTGAAAATGCAAGATGACCCACTGAGCCTGCACATCTTTCACCTTGATGTGCTGGTGATAAAAAACAAATCCAATAAAGATCTTCGGTGGCCGCTTTTGGAGTTACTCAAGAGTAGTAAGATTCTATTTACAGTTTAACCCAAGATGCACATCACGTGGCTTCAACTACCACTCTATTTTCTTGCATGACACGTCCTGGATGCTGGATGTCCCATGTGTCGACAAAAGGAGGAAGAACCCGACCAAATCTTCGGTTGTGCTATCGGATTAGACTAGTTGTGCTAACTTAAAAATTTTATTGTGTACTCCCTCCGTTCCAAAATACTTGACTTCCATTTGTCCAAAAGTGGATGTACCTATATACTAAAACATGTCTAGATACATCTATATTTTGACAAATAGAAGGCATGTATTATGGAATGGAGGGAGTAGAATGGATGCAAGTTTTGGTATTGGGAAGAAGAGTACATCGATATATTGATAGAGCGTAATCTAGTAGATGTTCTAGCACTTTTAGCTAGCATAGAGGCTAGAGATGAGACTAGTGCACTTGTTGATACTCCTACTAGAATAAAGGCTAGACATGAGACTAGATGCGAGGAAGCAACATCTACTTATTTACACTTGAAGAAGAAAGAAGCACGCAAGATCGAGCCTCTACAGATCAACAATGAATGCATCGAGAAGGCACTAATCCAACTTACAGGAGCAGTTATGGAAGTTGGGTATCTTCTAGAAGAGTAAAATGTATTCTTGTGGTTCTTATTTTCTTTGGTCTTGCTTTTCTAGTCAAAATTATTGTTGGAGTTCATGCAAAACGGAGGTACATTTGGGGTCGTGTGTTGGAGTTGGCCTTACAAGTGGGACCGCAGTTGAGGAAACTGACTACCGGCAAAACCCCACCTCGCCCGTCGTGCGATGGCTGAAATTAGAGAAACGACGAGGTTGAAGAGATTGCTCTAGCACGGACTCCGAGAAATAATATGGTGTCAGATGGATGCACTACAAAAAAATACACTTCCGTGATGATACGTGTTTGTCACAGTAGGTCGCGTTTTTTGTCATGCATGTACATCCATGACAAATTTATGACAGAATCAAGATAGTCATACCTGTGCTGTCGTAGAAGTGTTCCATGACATTACCAAAATTATCATCACGGAAGTGTCCACTTCCATGATGATAAATCGCGCGTCATAGAAGTGCTTTCATCAAGGATGACCAACACGTGGCATCCACCGTAACGGAATGCCGTTAAGCTATCGGGTCAGGTTTTGGATCTGATAACCCGTTAACAGCCCCGACCAATGGGGATTTTCCACGTGTAAAATCATCATTGGCTGGAGGAAACACGTGTCGGCTCACCGTTGGGACAGATGTCATCCACTCATTGGACGGAAGATGCCTATGGTACGTCGACACGTGGCACGGCCCAACAGAGGCCCATTCCTGTGAAAAGGCCGGCCCAGTAAAAATTAGTAGGCCAGCCCATATAAGGCCTACTTGTGTCAGGTCCATTTAAGCCCATGGCCCATACGAGATGAGCCAATTTGGTCCGTCAACGGCCCATTAAAGATTTGACACCATTGCAACCCATCGTTGGTTTGAGCCCGTTAATAGCCCGCTATATATCTGGGCTCAATATCGGCCCGATGATATTTCGGCCTGTTAACGGCCCGTTTAATGGATGGGCCAATTTTCAGGATGTACATCTTTCGGCCTTTTAGCGACCCATTTAAATGTTGTGTAGTTTCTGGCCCGGTGTGTCTTTCAGCCTATTGACGACCCATAAATCTGATGGGCCATTTGTTGTCGGACCTGAGTTTCGGCCTTTTAGCGGCCCATTTAAGTGTTGGGCCAATTTTCTGGCCCGGTGTCACTTTCAGCCTGTTGACGTCCCATAAATCAGTTGGGCCATTTTTAGTCGGACCTGAGTTTTGGCCTTTTAGCGACCCATTTAAGTGTTGGGCCAATTCCCGGCCCTGTGTGACTTTCGGCCTGTTAACAGACCATAAATGAGTTGGGCCATTTGTAGTCGGACCTTAGTTTTGGCCCTTTAACGGTCCATGCCCTTCACGGTCCAATATCAGCCCGGTTTCTCTTTCGGTCTACTAAAGGCCCACAACACAGTTGGGCCATTCACAATTCGACCTGACTTTCAGCTCTTAGCGGCCCATGGTCTTCATGGTCTAGTACAAGCCCGCTGTCTCTTTCGGCCTGCTAAAGGCCTACAGTATAGTTGGGCCATATATAGCCCAAACTTAGTAATGGCCTGTTAACGGCCCGTGAAATAAACTGGGGCCACCTGTTGCCCGCTTCGATGTCGGCCTGTTAACGACCCGGGATGTAAGAGGGCCGACCATTAAATTTCGGCCTAGTAACGGCCCATTAACTTAATGGGCCCACTAAAGTTCGTACATGTCTTTAGGCCAAATTAGATAATTTGAGCCCATTACAACGAGCAATTATGCACAGGACCAAAACCGATCACGCAAAGGTACAGCATACAGGGAATAACGTTGCACATCCAGCATATATTACAGGAAATTACATCCACTGGGCAATCAAAGATTGATGCCAGTGCAAATAAATGAGCAGAACCTAACCATCTACAACATCACAAGCTGCAACCTCAGCACAGATTATGCCCATAAGCATGTGGGCAAGTTCTTTCTGCTTTGCTACACTATCTCCGAAAACATTGATCGGTTGTTGTGTCGCACGACTCTGCACC
Organism: Triticum aestivum; assembly: GCF_018294505.1. Taxonomy (NCBI): domain Eukaryota; kingdom Viridiplantae; phylum Streptophyta; class Magnoliopsida; order Poales; family Poaceae; genus Triticum; species Triticum aestivum. Next base: position 723,895,802 of record NC_057801.1, read on the forward strand.
TCTGATTCATCCACCATTTCCATCATTGCTTCAGCCATTAATTGGTTCACAAACATACATTTATTCTGTTGCATTCGAGACAGAGGATACTGAACAGATTCGGATGGCGATTTTGGCAGGCTTGTATTATTGATAGTGGAGAGTGTCTCGACCACTGCATCATAACATAAATTACGACGGGAACCAAACAGATTAATCATGAGTTATTGCCATATTACCTGGCCTAGATTTACTGGAAAGAAACAATTGGGTTGCCTTGCTGTTTTTAGAGTTTGTCTTCTTATCTTCAGCAGCCTGCACAAAATTAACACACTAGCATTGCTATCATTGGCCAAGTCAGATAATAGGAAAGCAACATTGACACAACAAACGTTTGGGCAAGTAGCCTACACCAAATTAACACAATATGGCACAGCTATCATCAGCCACGTAAGGTAGCACGAAAGCAACATTGACACAATGAATGAATGGGCAACCAGAGAAGCACTACAATTCAGTAATGTGCGTGATATGAGATAGTACATTCATGCAGCTCAGTATGCAAAACTACCAGGCAGTTTTCCTTACAAAAATCAACATTGGCGCCTTTAACATTTTGCTACAACTAATTTTAGATTAGATAAAGGTTAGATTCACGCCGATTAACAAAATACATGTTGATGTAAAAATATAGTGATATACAACAGGTACTTACATCAGCATTGGAGCACAGAGAATTCCCGCAAGATATTTTCCTCGAATACGATCCCAATGGAGGAAGTCTTCTATCGTTTAACCTTATTTTCTAAAAGAGAGATGGGTAAGAAACATGTAGAAAATATGATCAGAATGCTATAAAATTTCATGATGCGAGGATACGCACACACTTCTTAGAATGGAGTTGACATTCTTTTGCTGGACTGGAGCAGACTAGTTCTTTGGCCACTGGAATCTGCTTATTATCAGTGGGAGTTGGGTTTCTCTATGCCGGAGCAGTATCTATGAAAAATGGAGTTGGTTTATTATCTCCTGGCGTTTGGATCTTTTGCAAAGACCTGGTTTGTAACCCTTCAGATTCTAACAGAGCCGTCTTCCCCTTGCATGCCTTATATAGAATAATGGTGATTCAGTTATAAAACATGCTACAACAGAGATGGAATAGGTATTGAAGAATAGAAAGGCATGACATATTGACATGTATTCCCTCCATCCGGAAATAGATGGACGGGTCTAGGCGTATTTCAGTTCTAGATACATCCAGTTTTATCCATTTTTGCGACATTTAATCCGGACGGAGGGAGTATGATGTAAGAGCTAGGGATACGACAGGACAACACAGTAAAAAAAACACTGAAAACCCCACTGCAGAACCAAAGTATTCAAACCCACTGATATGAGATAGTACACTCATGCAGCTCAGGATGCAGAACTATCGGGCAGTTTTCCTTACAAAAATCAACATTGTGGCCTTTAATCATACATTTTGCTACAACTAAATTTAGATCAGATAAAGGTTGGATTCACGCCGATTAACAAAATACATGCTGATATAAAAATATAGTGATATACAACAGGTACTTACATCTACATTGGAGCACAGAGAATTCCTGCAAGAATCTTTCCTCACAAACGATACCATTGCAGAAATTCTTCTACCTGTTAAGCTTATTTTCTAAAAGAGAGATGGGTAAGAAACATGTAGAAAATATGATCAGCATGATATAAAATTTCATGATGCAAGGATACGCACACACTTCTTAGAATTGAGTTGACATATTTTTGCTCGATTGGAGCGGACTAGTTCTTTGGCCACTGGAATCTGCTTATTATCAGTAGGAGTTGGGTTTCTCTGTGCTGGAGCAGTATCTATAAAAACTAGAGTTGGTTTATTATCTCCTAGCGTTTGGATCTTTTGCAAAGGCCTTGTTTGTAACCCTTTAGATTCTAACATAGTCGTCTTCCCCTTGCATGCCTTGTATAGAAGAATGGTGCTTTAATTATAAAACATGCGACAGCAGAGAGATGTAATAGGTACTGAAGAATAGAAAGGCATGACATATTGACATGTATTCCCTCCATCCAGAAAAAAATGGATGGGTCTAGGCGTATTTCAGTTCTAGATACATCCTTTTTTATCCATTTCGGCAACATGTAATCTGGACGGAGGGAGTATGGTGTAAGAGCTAGGGATACGACAGGACAACACAACAAAAAAAACTAGTTGAATGTAAAACTATATGCTAGTGGAATACGTACAGAAATAACCAAGGCAACATACACATGTATGATTGGGAAAATAAGATGGCATTGCAACAGAGCACTAGAACAACACTTCAATGTAAAAAAATATGGTATGGCAGACAGATGAAGTACATACTGATGAATAACAATGCATAAGATATTCAGAAGCATGATGTCCAAATTAAGCAAATGGCATTGCGATAGAGTAGAATGACAGTACTTGAATTTGAAAACATGTTATCATGAATGGAATAGGTACTGAAAAACAGGAAGGCATGACATATTTACATGCATGATTAGCATGCTAAGCACATGGCATTGCAATAGAGTAGATACACTCCAGGACATTATATGCATGTTGTACCCATATCATAGGCCAAGTTAGAGCAAGGACCTTGTGGGGTGAAGAGGATTCATCATCTTTCTGCAAGTCTTCTGAAGAACTGCCTTTACATGTTCCATCATATTGGGTATCATTGACATCAAGTTTATTGGCCTTTACATTGCTCCGTGAGGTTCTTGTGGATATATCAGTGTGTGCAATTATATCTGACATGCATGGAAGACAACTAGTAGTTAGATTTATGTAAATGAGTGCCTGTAGGAGACGACATAAATAGTAGGACTGGGTTTAACTAGCAGCAACAGGTCTCATAAACTAAAGGGAGAACACAGATGAAAGCTACAGAATATGTATCGTTTGTACTCAAGATTAACTAGATGGCACACAAAAGTATTAAAGAACAACATAGGTAATACTAGAAGTGGTATAATACTATAATCACCAGCCTGTGGGATAGCATTGGCTGATGGATGATAACTATGGAACAACGTTACCTAAAGAACAAGTATCTTAGCTGAACTATGGAACAACATGAACTCCTGAACAAGACCCATAAGAGATCAGCATGAATATACAGTGAAATGTGATGATCTATTTTCCGTGCTTAGATGAATAACAAAGCCATAAATGTTGCACACAGGTAAGATGTGGGTACAACCTATCTGGCTGCCATCCATAGGAGTGAGCATCATGTGCTGACTTGTCGATGGCCCTGCAGTTGTTGTGGTTGTCCATGTCGGGCACGCGCATTTGATGCAGGGAACTATTGAGTGGGGACTGTAGCTCCCTTCTAGTGTATGCTTCCCTTGTTGGAGCAGCTGCGGTGAGTCGGAAGACGGTGTGTCTGAAGATGCAGATAACGCATAAAGTTAAGAACGACATATCTCTTTGATACGAAGAAATACACTAAGAGATCAACAGCAAGGTACAAGAGTGGTCACACATCTGTTGACTGAAGACTAAATTGGGGTCACACGATTTTATTTTATTATGGTACTGTCCGATCTACGCCGGATGGCTTGATGGCCGTCTTGTGTCTCCCGGCTGACACTGTTCGGAATCTTCCCCGAAGAGCCAGTGACCAACGGCAGAGCAGCCTGCCTACGCCGTCCGTGGCCCCATCCAAAACCCCGCTCCCCGCCCCACCGCACCGCCGTGGTTGCGCCGCCCCCGGGCCAATCCACAAAGACTCCTCGTCATCCAGATCCAGCGGCGGTAGTACCTTCAACCCACGCAACTCTAAAAGATATCCATCTAAGCGCTGCTTCCGCGGCGAACTTGCGGCCCCGCACCCTTACGTTAGACACCAGCCAACCAGCAGCCTAGGAGCTCCGCCGCCTCGAGGGGTGCTGCTTCCCATTGGGAATCGATTGGCCCAGAATAAAAATTCAGACAACTGACGCCTAAATAAAGTGATTTCAGATGAGGGTGCGACCTATCTGGCGGCATGGTGAAGTAGGCAGGTCTAGTTGCCGAGTCGGTGAGGCCGGCGCGGTTGCGGTGGTGACCGGAGGCAGGGAAAGTGCAATGTCGCGACGATCGATGGCTACGCGGAAGCAGCGCCAGGACTCTGGACGGATCCGAAGTTGGAGCCGCTCCGGCGCCGTGAACAACGGCGGGGGTGAATCGGCTCTAGTATGGTTCACGCGACCATCATCGAGGCAGCACCAGCAGCACGGAGTAAGAGGCACACGACCCAGTGCATGACGTCAATTGAACAGCGTCTCCGGCATTAGGGAGGAGGGCGGCTGTGAAATTGGTGCGGTGGGGGGCGCCATGGAGGTGGGGC